>NW_010407608.1:11850-24425 GCF_000710305.1 Buceros rhinoceros silvestris | reverse complement strand
TTTCCCTGAAGCTTGAGAGAAAAATAGTCATTACTTGTGATGTCCTGGGTAACTGTGCAAGATAATTCTTGTTTTGGAGAGAGATGGGTGGGACAGGGCTTTTCTTCTGCATTTTAAGTGTCAGATGACATGTGTCTTGGGGAGGTGAGGAGAATCCTGCTGGGGGATTCTGAAGGGGAGAGGAGGTAGCACTGATCTGTCTGCAGATGAGGCTCTCCATCCCCTTCCCCCTATCCCTGCAGTTCATGAATCAATTCAATACCATTGTGACCCCTTGAGCTTCACCTGAGACCTCTGTTTTGCTGCTCTGGCCTTAACTTTAATCCCTTCTGAGCAGCTGCCAGCAGACTGGGGAGGGGATGGTGATTTGGCACAGTTTTGTTGCCTTTCACAGTGACAGTGGCCAAGGAGAGGAAGGGTTAAACCCAACCGTGGAAATGAGTGCCAACATTACTCTTGGTACTCCTTCTTCAGCCTGTCAGGGTGAAGGTTTATTTTGCTAACTTCACTTTTCCTTCCTTGCATCTTCTCCTGCTTATGGTATTTCAGATCCTCCACTTTGTTTAGGATCACTTAAGAAATAGGTGAGCAGTTTGGGTGGTCACAGGGGCAGCTGGCAGCTACACGAGCTTTTTCTTTGGTGGGGGGGAGGGGCCCAACCTTTCAGTTTCTTCAGCTCAGGTTTTTCATGGCGTTCATGGAAAGTTCCCTGGTGTCCCACAGGCTGTGGAGAAGGGAACAGGCATCACACACAAGTGGGATGAAGATGCTGTGGGGCCACTCTGTGCTGCGATGCTGCAGCTCTGAAATCCCTCCAAGGACCCACTGTACTGCCCTGCAAATTCTGCATCTCACTTATGGCCATGCAGGAGGAGAATCATGCCCAAAGCTGCTGGTGGTCCCTTTCTAGCCAGGCCTTTGTTTGGAGATGTGCAGGGTCTGTTGGATTTTGTTTTGGGGAGGAAAGCAGAAGGACACAGCAGCTTGCTGTGGCTGGACTATAAAGTGAGTCTGGAGAAGCTCCTTGTTTTAAGCAAGGTGGACACTTGCCCACACCAAGCTTTCAAATGTTCCATGAAAGATACTCTGCTGTGAGTCTGTTTGCTTTCACCAGTGCTTCACTTCCTAGCAATAAAGCTTTTCCTCTGATGGGTGATGGAAATTTCTCTGGCTGAACTGTAAACTGATTTAATCTCATTTTCTCACCACTGAGGAAGTCCTCCTTCCCTCCCTGTAGCAACTTGTGCACGGCTGAAGAACATCACCATGTTGCTTCTTGGTTCCTGGACTTCTTCAGGCTCGTTCATAAGCTGGGCACAATGACAACGTGGATGTTTGTTGATGTGGTTACACGTTAAATCTGGTTTCTCTGGTGAAGTTTTCTGGAGTGCTGATGTAAATCAGTGGCCAGGTTTTGGGAGGTTTATTTTGCTCTTATTCTTGCTCAAAGAATACCCTTGAAAATGAATACTCCCAGAATCACAGAGTGGTGGGGGTTGGAAGTGACCTCTGGAGATCATCTAGTCCAACCCCCCTGCTAGCCCAGGGTCACCAGAGCAGGTTGCCCAGGATTGTGTCCAGACAGGTTTGGAATCTCTCTGGAGAAGGAGACTCCACCACCTCTCTGGGCAGCCTCTGCTGGAGCATTGCCACCCTCAAAGTTACGGAAGCTTTCCTCATGTTCTGATGGTACTACCTGGGTTCCAGTTTGTGCCTGTTGCCCCTTGTCCTGTCACTGGGCACCCCTGAGAAGAGTCTGGCCCATCCTCTCGACACCTGCCCTTTAGCTATGGATCAGCATTGCTGGGGTCCCCTCTCAGTCTTCTTCAGCTGAACAGCCCCAGGGCTCTCAGCCTTTCCTGGGCACAGAGATGCTCCAGCCCCTTCAACACCTTCGTAGCTTCTGCTGGACTCTCTCCAGTAGCTCCTTGTCTCTCTTGACCTGGGGAGCCCAGAACTGGACACAGGACTCCAGATGTGGCCTCACCCAGGGCAGAGTAGAGGGGAAGACAAACTCCTTCAACCTGCTGGTCACGCTCTCCCCAAGATATTGTTGGCCTCTTGGCCACAAGAGCACGCTGCTGGCTTATGGTTAACTTGTTCTGCACCAGGACTTCCAGGTCTTTCTCCCCAGAGCTGCTTCCCAGCAGGTCACCCCTGACCTGTACTGGTGCAGGGGGTTATTCCTCCCTAGGTGCAGAACTCTACGCTTGCCTTTGATGAACTTCATTCAGTTCCTCTCCAGCCTGTCCAGGTCATGCTGTCCAGGCACAGCTTTCTGGTGTATCAGCCACTCCTCCCCGTTCTGTGTCATCAGCAAACATGCTGAGGATATGCTCTGTCCTTCCATCCAGGTCATTCATGGATATGTTGGACAGGACTGGACCCAGTTCTGACCCCTGGTGAACACAATACTCAGAGTATTCTCCACCAGTATCAGCAAAAAAACCTCAGTTCTATAAATTTATTTTATTCTTAGGTTTTTTAATTACCTGAGTCAAGACCTTGGTCTCACTAGGTTTTGGTAGCAAGCCCAAATGAGGTTAGTACCACGAGGTGTTGGTGTTTCCTGCTCTGATGTGAGGCTGTTAACCAAATCTTTAGCATCTCTTAAGGTTTTCTGAGCGCTATTGCTCTGGGCAGTACCAAAACCAATATGACGGCTGAGCACATACTGCTTTTTGTGTAAGCAGCCAACTTGTGACTTTACTCCTGAGAGAAGACCAAGGTCATCAGGAAAAGTGGTGTTTCACCTCGGAGTACGTTTTTACTTGGGGTTAATGATGTCTTTCAACCTTATGAACTATGAAGCATTATTACACCCTGCCAATCTGTGACATCTGCAAAACCTCCTCCTCTTCTAGGGATGTCTGGACAAACCTGGGAGACCTTTCTAGAATAGCTCTTGAAGGTGTCTCTGCTGAGGCCATGCTTGTCTGAAGTAGGCTTTTTGGTAGAAAACAAGAAATAGGGTTGCATGTGCTAGGAGAAAAGGAACCGCAAGAGGGAAGAGAGGGCATCTTCCTGGAGGAATTGCCATCCCTCTGTGCAGCCAGTTGGATCTGCTTTAGCTAATTATCGTTCTACCTTGGGCTACTCTTGTAAGTAGCCAGGAGCGTTGGAAACCTAATTGCTAGACCTGTGTAGGTCAGTGAGCTGCATTTTAGACCCAAGTTAAGTGATTCTGCTTGAGGTGTGACTTCTGCTATTGTGCATTGCTATGACTGTTGGGCAGAATGGTCAAGAGCCTGCTGGAATGGCGCTTAAACCAGATTTTCAGTAGGTGGAAGATATCTGAACAGAATTCTCCCTCCTGTGAGCCTTCAGTCTGAGGCAATGCTGGCTTACGGCACTCACGGGGTCTATGGGGGTTCCTCACTTTGTTTTCAGGCTGCAGAAATGAATCTCTTCTTTCTACTCCTGCAACATGTCCATGGGGTTGGAAAATATCTGCTGTAGAAGGTGCCCAACTTCCTTCTACAAAACAAACTTAACAGAGTCAAAATTGAAAGTAATGGGTCAAATGAGATACTGGTATAAGGGTTCTGTGGCTTTTTGTGATTTCAGCTTGGCAAGGACAAACCTCAGAAGTTGAATTCTTGCTGTAATCAAGCGATGACTAAGAGGAGGGCTGGATGGAGGAGCTGAACAGAGCTCTATCTAGAGTAGTCTCCAGGCTACGTAGTCGCTGGCTTCGAGGACTGGTTTGCAGTCTCTACCCAAAGCAGAGATTTCTTTGCAGATTAACCTGTTGTCTATTTAGATGATGAGGCCAACACCTTACCCGGTCCGTATAAATGTTCCGTTAACAGAACAATGGTGTTCTCTTAAAATCACTGAAAACTCTTAAAAAAAAAAAAATTGTGGGATTTTTATACATCCTGCTTAGTGGCTTCCAGCTGGAACTATTTCTTGATCTCCCGCTGCCCTGTTTTCAGCAGCCCCTGGACACCCTGTGGGCCATTGCGTTTAGAGGCCAGTACGATTTGGTGAGGATTTGTCCTTTTTAATGGTTTCTTTCCCACCACACTTTTTAAAGCTGCTCTAATTCCATATTGCCCTAATTGTGATATGCAAATTTTAAAAGGAAAATCACAGCCAATATGTTTTAAGATCCTTATGGGCAAGCAGCCCCTTGCTTAACGTGATAAATTTGGACAGCTTTTCTCACTAAGGGAAATAAAGAGCCTTCCAAATCAAGAAAATTATGTAAGCAAATCCGATGAGCGTGCTCTAAAATTAAACCTGCCTCGCAAGCTCTGGGGCCTTCAGTATGAAACCGATGAAGATTATTTTGGGGGAGGCTGTAAATCATTGCTGGTGGCCTGAAATTCTCTCCCTCTGTTGATCACTTGCCCATTTGTCGTGACCAAATTTGTAGGAACATCAAACTGTCGGGGACCATCCTTGCCCAGGAGCAGCTCCCCGTCATCCAAAATGAGCCACAGTAGGATGGAGGACAGAAGCTTCACAGAAGCACAGTCCTGCTGTAGCACAGTTGAAGCTTGCTGTGGCTCTGCTGTGGTGGAGCGAAGTGATGTCTCATCATCTGTGACCAAAGATATCCGGTGTGAGCTTCCTAACCTTGGAGTTCGCAAGTGGTGCCACGTGTTCTCTGCAAATGATAGTTATTCTAGGATAAAGGTGGCAAACTGAGTTTAAAAGGCTTTTACTTGTCTTGCCATAAAATCCCATCCTCCAGACTCCATATGCATGGTGGAGAATGCTCTTCTCTTGCTGCTGTGTCTTCATCCCCCCTGCTGTTTTGTTTCCTGAACTCTTATTCATGTTTTTCTGTGGTACGTGGCCAAAGCTGCTTTGGAGACCTCTGTTCCTCTACTGCAAGCTGTGCTTGGGCAAGGTCAGCATTATCCTCCAGGGATTTCATAGAATGGTTTGGATTGGAAGGAACCTTAGAGATTGTCTAGTTCCAACCCCCTGCCCTGGCCAGGGACAACTTCCACTAGACCGGGTTGCTCAAAGTCCCCTCCAGCCTGGCCTTGGACACTGCCAGGGATGGGGCATCCACAGCTGCTCTGGGCAACCTGGGCCAGTGCCTCGCCACCCTCACAGCGAAGAATTTCTTCCTGATATCCAGTCTAAATTTCTTCTCTTTCAGTTTAACACCATCACCTCTCATCCTATCCCTACACTCCCTGATAAAAATTCCTTCCCCATCTTTCCTGTAGCCCCCTTTAAATACTGGAAGGCTGCTACATGGTCCACCTGGAGCCTTCTGTTCTCCAGACTAAACAACCCCAACTCTCTCAGCCTGTCCTCACAGGGGAGGCGTTCCATCTCCTTGATCATCTTTGTGGCCTCCTCTGGACCTGCTCAAGCAGGTGTGTGTCATATTTGAGCGTCTCCATGAGGTTTTCTCACGGGGACTCTGGTCCCAAACTCCCTTCCACTTTGGGGTGGGAGAAGGGAAGACCCTCATCCCCACATGCAGTCACTAGCACAGTGTCTCCAGCCTCAAGTGGGAGTTAATTGACTGCCTTGTCTTAGCATTTGTGCTGAGAGAGCTTTGGGCTGTTGATAGGCTGGGGTGATCTGAAGGGGTTGATGGCACTTCTGGCTGGAGCCAGACGTAAACACCTGGGAAGTCTTAGCAGGGAGCACCTCTCGCTTTACGCTCTTAGTTCTTGTTATGCCTAATAGATCTGTCAACTCAGCTGCACAGGGTATTTCCATCTGGGGAAAAATCTCCCCGAATTTTGTTTTACTCTTTTATTTGCAGACCGATGACAGGTTTCTAGCAAACACACAAAGCATTTGTTAGCGTTGCTACCCTTTCCCGTTGCCTGAGTCATTCTCTTTCTCTCTTGGCCCTTGGTCCTCCTGAGCTCTTGCAGCCAGGAGACGCTGAAATCACAAATGTGCAAAAGACAAGATGGATAAACATCTTAATCTCATGGATATTTCAATCTAAATGTTTTCTGAGGCCTCCCTCAAGAAGGATTAGTCGGTAACAGCATCTGAAAGGTCGTAGCCTTACTTCGGTGTGTTCCGCTGCTCAAGATGCTGAACGTGTGTGAAAGCTTCAGCAAAAGGCCTGAGATGCCATCGCTGTTCTCTAAGGCTCCAGGGAGCATCTGCGTGTCCTCTTGGGCTTTGGACATTAGTCTTGGAGCTCTGCCTGCCTGTATTAGCCATTGTGATAGCGTTGCCTGGAGCGCCCAAATGTGACATGTATCAACTGGCATTTTGGCTGCACTAAGTGTAAGATTTTTCCAGTGTGGGTTTGTATCTGGTTTGTGGTTTTTTTTTTCTTTCTTTCTCTCAAGTGTGTGCATATTACTGTTATGATTTATTTTCGGGCTGTAACTGTGGTTTTATCACTTGAAATACTTTGGAAACTTGGAGGGCTTTTTTTAATTAGTTGCAAGCCCTCTTTAACCTGGAGGAAAAATTCCAGTGAGAAGAATGCTTTTGATTCACAAAGAAATTATGTTACAGAGCTCTGGTAGAAAGGTTTCCTCTCATCTTTGTGTTACTTGGGCCTTACTTTCCTTCCTGAAGCTGCCATTAGGTTTGATAAGGTTGACTTTGCTTCTTGACCGCTCCAGAATAGATCAGGGTTTGTTACTGAAACATCAAGACTATCAATGTGGATATCCTTCAGCAGAAAGCTGGGTGGGAAGTCATGAGTCTAGGAGACTAGTCTTGAGGACTTGCTTGAACTCTTCGGCACAGGGTGGAAGAAATGAATACCAAGAGTGCTTTTTGAGTAACAGCACTTGCTGCGTGCTACGATGGGTTATTCTTGCTCCCCTCTGTCCTGAGACCTGCTAGTTAACCTGGAACAACAACAAAGGGAATGTCTCATGGTCGTTCCTTTGCTGAGAAATAAAACGTCTTTGCTTGATTTTGGTTTCAGTATTTCTTATTGCTCAGCTGTGTGTGCAAGTTCTGCACTGCTGGGGCACTTTCAACTACTGCTATTTTGGGGCTGGACAGGGGTAAACTAGAGGGATTCCATTCTCTACCACCAAGAAAACAAATGTCTCTCTGGGGATTGTGGTGGAGAGAAAGCTGGCAAAGTAAGCAAGATCCTGCTAGTCTTGATCCTCTGGTTCAGCCTGCAGAATTGCAAGTGTAACCCATGCTCGCAGGGTTTCGAGGAGGTAAGATGTGAGACTTGTGGGTTAACGTCCCTTGGGGATGCAGGTCAGGGGACGTTGGATGCTTCCCTAACCTCAGGGAGGGCTGGAGGGAGCCGGGGCGGTCAGTGGAAGACTTGGCAGAAGGCACACGCTCTTGCAGGGATGAGAGACCGAGACTGGGTGGTGGAATAGCTTTCTTGACATGGGGCCAACTGGAAAGTCTCGAGTGCAGATGAAGAAAGGGGATGGGGAACGTGATACTGTCTACCAGGGAAGGACGTAAAACCTAAGAGAAGGACGTAGCCAAGTTTTGTCGCAGTGCTATAGAGTTTCAGCTGCTGCCTCAGCAACGCCGTTCTGCAGCGATTTGCTTAAAGCGCTGGGAATTCCATTCCAGTTTGTACAAGAAGCCAGAGAGATATCTCAGTGTCTGTATCTGTCTGACTTTGAAATTCCTTCAATCTCCTAATTATTTTCCTTCAACTTGCATTCATATCCTTCCTTTCAAATACACTTTGCCACAGGATTCAACGGCAAACATCACTCATGCTAAACTGGAGTGCAAGCAGGGTACAGGCAGGGGCTCGCCTTTTAACTTCCTGTGCCCCGACTTTCGTCTTACGGATGTTATCTAGTCCTGAGTGGACAGCTCTGGTCCTGCTTTACCCTCTACGGTGAGAGGACCCGCTGAGGAGACTTACTCATAGGCAACTTGTTTCTTTTCTTGGAAACATAAGTTGTGCTCTTGCTCCAAAATCATTATTCAAAATTTTTTGGGGTGAGATTTTGCTGTGTAGCTGAGCACCTTTGTGACACTTGGAAATTAAGTTAGCTCTTTCTTGGTTTATTTTTAAATTATTTTTTTTAAGCCTGGTGACTCTAATTCTGATAGGTTCCATGTAGTTGTGCCCTGTGGGATCCCAGGGATGATGACTCAGTCTCCAGACCCACTGAAAGTGGTGGGATGTGGGAATTGTAGAGCAAGCCCACACGCGTTTCGAAGACAGATGGAAACTCCATTTCTGGCTGGAGCTGCTCTGATTGGGAATAGCTCTAATGAGCATCTGTTGATGGAGTAGATCAGAGAGGGGGTTCTCAGTGTTCTTTATTACCGATCATCTCAGGATACGAAGGACTAAGCTGAAAAGGAAGATACAGGTTGTTTGTGAAGTCTTACAGCAAGGTATGGAATATGCCCAATGTGTTTTTTAATTTTTCTCTTCCTTTTTGTGGTATTTCCGTGCCAGACAAATTCCACCTGTTGTCACAGATAGATTTATTATCGAATTGTTTATACATACCATGGGATTTCCCTGATGTGCGTATACCCCCCAGGTATAGGCTGGTGTCTTTGGAATTTGCTTGTCCCTTCTAGCGCTGAGAACAATTTTTGGCAAATGTGCATCAGAACTGAGCGTAACTACCAAAGTGCATCTGCAAGTGGATCCAGAAGGAGCGTGATTTAATGCCAGCACCGGAAGTATCTGGAAATACCTTTTAGTACATGATTACCGCTAACGTAATGTTTCGTAGTTTAATTTGGGAAACTTCAGAGGTGAGCTGTTTGAGTAACCTAAATCATCTCCTTCATGCACGCACACTGCAATGGGTTTTCTTTTGTCATTGCATGCACGTTTTGTTCCGCAGAATCCTTACCTCTTTCGGTGAAAGGGCAATTACTAAATATCTTTTACTGTTCTCATTAACCACGTGGCCACAAGGCTTATTTAGGTTATAGGCATTATCCAGGTTCAGTACTCAGTGGAAAACACAGTTGGTTCCTCCTGGATGTTTTTTAAGATGCTTCTGAGATACAGAGCTCAAAGAGAAAGCTATCAAGAGTCCGTTATCTCCAGCATCCCTGCTGATGCCGAGAATCATCTTCATTTTCATTACATCTGAGTACTTAGAGTGATAATAGGTCATCCTGTGTTCAGTTGTCACGCTAGGGAAACACAAAGACTCAGGACCTGGGAAATGAGCCTTGTGAACAACTGTAAAAGCTCTTTCACTGGAATTTGCCTTCTATCATGGTCCTGGAATTAATTTTAATTCTCAGAAATGAGACTCGTAAGATCAGTTTGGTCCACTGCCCCTTTTCCCTCTATTTGTCCTGAGGGAATGAAGACAAGGTGGGAATCTGGAAAAGAATCTCTCATGCAGTGCTCCTTTGTTGAACATGGTCGCACAACCTTTTTAGATAGAGTTGATCTCCTAATGAATGCGCAAAATTATGCTGATGTTTCCTGGCCCTTAAGCGGCTGGATCAGCAGTTGTTTGTGTGTAACAACTTTGATCTTTTCACTTCTTCCACATCTAGTTCTCAAAGGAGTTCACAAGGAATACCTGAGATACAAAACTTTCAAATCTCTTCACCTCTGATTGACCGATGGACTCTAAAGCATTCCAAATTCAAGAGGATCATAGTTATTCTGAATGAGATGTCAGCTCAATGCCATTGTGGGTCTGGGGAAAACTGACCATCCAGCCCTGCACTGGGAGGTAGATGATGCGTTTTCAGGCCACAGATACAATTTTTGTTGTAAGACAGGAATATCAACCTCGGTCATTCTTGTAGAGTTGGGTGCAGAAAGTGCACTGGTTGGTTTTCTTCCCTGCTGGAAGGGAAGAAATGTGAGGATTAATGGGACCCTCACTTGGAGCTTCTGACCTCGCTATAGTTTCTCACGGTCAGCTGAAACCTTATGCCATTGATTTAACTGTAACTCAGTCTTTTTACAGGAAAAGATTCAAATCCTGTGCTGTAGGTTTGTTGGAGAGAGGAGACTCAATCACATTTCTGGGATCTAAGGGAAATGGGAAATATTTTCCTTTTTCCTCTAGTTCTCTGGGGCTGTGTGACACATTAGACACGTGGCCATCATTTCCCCCTTTGGTCTGTGGAACTGGCCATTATATGGCATAGTGAAAGGGCACACCCCTGCCACACCCCTGGCAGTTTTATGCATCTCTTCATGTTCTTCAGGAGAGAAGACAGGGCATCATGCAGTCCACACCCACAGAGCTCATAGCTTTCCTCCATGGTGTTACCAATGATTTCAGGGCTGTCAGTATGCTCTGCTTGCTTTGCTTGCTGTTGGTGGGTGGTTTAGACAGTGGGAACTTGCACGAATCGGTTGATGGTGTTTCAGATGATGTTTGCATGCAGGGAAAGCTCTAAGGATGTGGATCCTCTTCCCATGAGACAGTATTTCATCAAGACACTTTCTAGCATGTTTTCCTGCATTTTTACTTAGAATCAAAAATGTTTCTCCCTTCAGATGTCTGCAGGCCCTGGGAAAGTGCGATGTAGGGATTGGCTTCGGGATAATGTTTGTTGGGACTTCCTTGTCAAGCATGAGCAACTCACAAATCAAATGGCTTCCTCACCTGGTTTGCTGCTTCTGAGGTCATATTTCACAGGCAGCAGTTGTAGCTCAAGGCTGGCTCAGAGCTGCTTCTTGGAATTGAGGTGGAACAGTCCCAGCTTCATGAAGCCTATGTCTCATGGAGTGGGGGAGCAGTTCTCTGCCCCATGAATATGGATCTAGCTGTGGCATCTCACAATGGTGCATCTTTATGTCCAGTCCTAAAGTGAGGCTCTGTCCCCTCAAGAGTAGCTTGAAATCTATCTAAATGCTGTGACGAACAGCTTTCACATGCAGCGAGGATTGGGCTGGCGAGGTACGGTGTGATGTAATATGTCTTTGCCCTCAGTAATCTTTTACCCCTTCCAACATCCAGGCACACAAGAGCCGATTCAATTCTTAATCTTGGTGTAATGAAACCACCTCGTGGTTTCTGCATTTGAGTTGATCTAAATTGGGATGGCAGGAGTTCTTGAATACAACAGCTTTAGGCTATTTTAGGTGGTGAAAATCTGCCATTGGCACTATGGAGGGCATTTATAAGTAACAAGCTAATTATGTAAAATGCACACTGTCCACTTGTTAAGATCTTCTTAGTTTCATAATCTAATCAGAATTTGCTATGTATAACACTTGGCTTGTTGTCCTCCCCCCTGCCTTTTTAATACAACTTAGTTGGGTGGATGGGTGATCAATACAGGAAGGAAATGCTTTCCTTAATACTGGTTGGTTGTGTGTGTCCCACGTGCCTTTTTAACACAGTGCATAAAGGATTTTTCTTTTAATTACTGAGCGTAAATGCCTTGCTTTGAGGATAGGTGGTATGTGGTCCTGTCTGCTCAGTAGCTCTCGTAAAATAAAGCTTTGGCTCCCCCTCGGCTGTAGTATTTTGGTTAACGTGACTCTTTGTAGTATTTCTGTAGCATTTTGGTGACTCTTTGTTCATATAAACTCTGTATAGTGTCATAGAAAAAGATGTATATGCTCTTCTGAGGGTATTCACCTGAGGTGTTGGCAAAGGTAGGTCTGCCTGAGGTTCTCGCCAACGTTCTGTAGTCTAGTCATCTTCAAAAGGTGAGGGTCCTGCCAGCAGCACACATCCGTTAAAGCTGTCTTGGCTATCGATAATCAATTTATCCATCACCAGTGCTTAACCACTGTTACAGCACATCCGCTTCCTTTCCACAAAACTGAGCATGGATTCAGTCCTTTGAGGAAGGGTCACATCATTCCTGTAATGGTGTAGATCCTGGGTCTGTCTTGATGGTGGTGAGGGGACATCAGGAGATAGATGGTGGATGTTCACGTTGTTCTTCGCTGCTTCCTTTTGCTGAGACAAATTGTGATGTGTCAAAGCAGTGTTTTGGGGTGCTGGGGGACATAAGGGAAAAGAGACCAATGTTGTTCAGTGGGTGGCACTGAGGGAAGGACCATGCAGTGCCCTTGCAGCTGGAGCAGAAGGCAGTAAGGTTTGTGAATGGTTGGCTTCATGGGAACATGTTCCAGGATACATCAGCAAGAACGTAGTCTCCTGCGCTGCTGGTTTATCCTTATCTGATGAGTTTGAAACCTTGGCCAGAGCTTGTTTGCCTAGCTGGAGATCTGACCATTGAAGTTTCATTTGAGGCTTGTAAAACCTCACACCTGCAAAGCTCCTTCTGAAAGATATTAATGAAACACCTTTTGTCCTGGCGTGATCTTTATGCGTGAGTCTTTGAGTATCCTCCTGCTGAGTTTTGTAAGGATCCGGCCTCTATGTCCACGGTTCATTCCCACAATCTCTGTTAGGACTCAGAACAAGGCTAAACCTCTACCATCCCATCACCACAATGCGTGTCTCATGCATCCTGCTCTTTCCAGTGCCCAGAAAGTTTGTTTTTTCACCTGTTTAGTTTTTAAATCTGCCACAAGGATAATATGACATTAGAGTGGAAAAGCTATCGCTGCTGTGCAGGGGAGGAATTGCAGAGCTGTAAACTGCTCCCAAAATAGATCAGATGAGGTGTCAAACCGCCCAACTATCTAAATACTCCACGAGCTGACCTCTGTGCGATATATAATAGGGGCTGGGTAAAATGTTTTGGGGGGGGGGGGGGGGGAA
>NW_010407608.1:10936-11799 GCF_000710305.1 Buceros rhinoceros silvestris | reverse complement strand
AAAATAGGGGGGGGGTAAAATGTTTTGGGGGGGGGGGGAGGTGAAAACCCCCTTCTGCCTGAATCTGCATGCTTGTTTCTAGAAGTTGTCAGTTGTCCAGAAGTTGATTAGGAGCCAGTCTCTGCTTCCAGCTGGGACCCAAAAGTCCTGAATGTAAAAGCTGTGGCTGGGGAAGGAGGAAGAAGCTCATTCTCCAGTTGTTCTTCTGTCTCAATGAACTTGAGGAGCTCTGTGCATTCACTGTGCTTCCCTCCAAGGTTCGATTTCAAACCTCCAGCTTCTGAGATCTGTGTCATCTGGAGGGTAACCTTTATTGTCCCTTCAGATACTGTGTTACTTGGGTGTGTGTAGGGATATCTCCAGGCAGCGAGGGAAGCTGCTGCATTGGCGACAAGGAGTTTCTTCTCTGGCTGCCGATCTCTGTGGTTGGGCAAGGGCAGCTTTCCATAACTGAAGCATCTGCTGAGAACAGGCTGGTCAGTGTTTGGGAGGGACAGCAGGATTTACCCAGTACATGGGATGGGGAGCGGGGGAAAGGAACAGGTCAAATCCTGCTGTGTGATGTGTGCTGCGGAGCTGTTAAACCTTTATCTCCCAAATTTAACAAAAGGGCTGGATGAGGTGTTAGAAAGACAAATGGATGATTCATTGCGAAGTCAGATGCGTTCCCTGGCAGGGGCGGGTGGGAGAGACTGACACTAACACATGGCTGGCTGCGCTGTCGCTAGAGCTGTGCGAGGAGTGCCCCAGTACCAGCGCACTGAGGGCTGCCGTGGGTGGGAGGCTTGCTGGGGATGTGTCAGGGTTGCTGCTGGGACCGCGGAGCTGCGTTTGCTGAAAGGGAGTGCGGCAGCAATAGTTTC
>NW_010407608.1:7987-10748 GCF_000710305.1 Buceros rhinoceros silvestris | reverse complement strand
GAAAGAGTGGTGTGCTCGGGACGGATCAATCCATCAACCCAGTGCTGCGACATGTTAGTGCGTGGCACGTGCTCAACACCACTGGCTCAGTTCTTGCTTGTTGGAGAGTGCAGGTGGGTTAAATGCTGCAGCCAGGTCCCGCATTGCAGCTCACAGGTGCCTGTCTTGATGCTGAGAACATACCTACCACACAGGGTGAAACCAAAGGTTTCTTCATGCGTGGACGTCTGGGGAAGCCAAGGAGAAGTGGGACGAGTGATGTGTCTCCTGGCATGTTCTGCTCACTCTTGGCAGCCGGTGGTTTAGAGACAGCCTGAGCCAGCCAGAGACTGTATTTGAGCCCTCATGTTTCATCGCCCACCTGGGTGAACCTCCCTTTCCTGAATTTGCCTGATTTCTTTGGGGATCTTTCAATAGCTTTGGGCTCCACAGCACACAGCAGCAATGAGCCATGCAGTTTAATGATGGGCTCTTGGGGAAAAAAGGCCCCATTCTTGGGGTGTCTAACATTTATTGTTATTTTTTTTTAATGCTGCCTGAGTCAGCAGGTCTGATCCCGGCATTGCGCTGAGCTCCCTGTGGAGCCCTCAACCTTGGGCACATCCTTGGGGCTTCATTAGGCTTCATGGCAGCAGCTTGAGCTGTGGAGAGCCAGAAGGACGGATGGGAGGTGTTTTGGGAACTAGGAGTGCCCTTACCCCGTCAGTGATGCTTTCTGATGCCGCTGGAATAAATATAAAGCACAATGAACCAAACCTCTATGGGTTTTTTTGGTCCTCTTTGTTTATATTGCAAATGCTAAATATCCTTGGCTATGTGCAACTCTCCCCAGACAAGAGAAGTCACTGAGAAGGACTCGGATTTTCATTACTTGTAACAGAAAAACAAAACTGTTGCTGCGTAGGTGACTTTCTGGCTTCTAGGAATTTGGAGGAGACGTAACAGAGTCTGCCTGTGGCTCAACTCTTTGTTGCAAGAAAATCATGCCATTGAGCTTGGCCCATTTCCTTTGGTCTCTGTCTTCAAAATCTGATATAAACTCTTTTACTCTGTTCCTTTGTGTGATGCACTATATCTGTGATCTCCTGGCCTTCAATCCCACCAAAAACTATTCAAAAGTGAGGTGTGGGGAGGGATGGTGATGGATATTTTCTATAAGCATGATCTAGAAACATCCCTTGTTTTCTACATCATGGAGAGCTGTTAGGGCCAATTCTAGATTAAAATGAGCTACTCTAACCCCATGTCAGGGATGGAACTGAGCTGTCTTTTACCGTAGCAGGAATCTGAGGTTCTGGGATGGCAAGATTTTCAACAATGTAAAAAAACCAACTCCTCCGTAAAAATCCCAAACAAATAAAAAACCCCACGGCGATCAAATAAAACTCCTTGCCTTAGGGTAGTTTTGTCTTCCTGCTGCAAGGCTTTACTACAGAGCGTAGATGTGCTGTGCGTGTGTGCATCCCTCACTAGTTCATCCTATCATGGAAAATCTTCTGAAAACCTCTTTCTTTTCTCCATCCACATCATGCAGAGATAAACAAGTTAAACCAAACCTTTTACTTTCCTCTCTGGGCTTATTTCTTCATTTTCTTCCATTGCATTGGTCTCCACTGAACTGTTTCCCTGCACCAAACCTCACAGCTACACGTTGCCTATGGTCTAGTGGGACTCAGGCCTCAAAAGAGATGATGTTAAGTGGGGAAAAAAAAAAAAAAGTTAAATAAAAAAAAGCTGTGGCCAAGATATGGAGCAGCAGTGGGTTGTGGGGTGCGGATCTGGTGGGGGTCCAGGAGCTGTCCAGCCAGGGAGAGGGGCACCAGTGGGGGGTAATTCCTGGCACAGGCTGCCAAGGGCAGAGCTAATGCCGTCTTAAATCAGGAGTGAAAGCCCCTGTTGCTGCCTGCCCTGTGCATTCCACTGGCACCGCGGTTCACGGGCTGGGTTTAAGTTGGGTTGAAAATCCTTTGTAAATCTCACTGATTGCTGTTTCATTCTTGAGAGGATGAAGGGGAGAGGAAACAACCTTCCCCTCCTCTTCTCCCCCTCCCCTGCCTCCTTTCTCCACCTCTGCTTGCTTATGGACAAAATGGGTTGTTCCAGTGGAATTTGGTTGCTGGCAGCTCTTGGGGCCAAGCTAGCGGGGACCTCCCAGCCAAGAGCAGCTGATAGTCATGGAGGTGTAAAAACTGAATGCCCCCTCCTCAAAAACCCAGCAGTGCTTTCTAAAGGTGGTTTGGTGATGGGACCTGTTCAGCACAAGACACGGGAATTGCAAGGGAGTTTTGCAAGTGCTTGTAGGACCAGCCCTGTTATTTGCCTTCTTGCATGGTTTCCATGCTGGGGAATCTCAGTGCTGCAGCTCTGAGATATTTGCCTGAAATGAAACTGTCTTTCGCTCTGGTGGATGGGAATAGGGTTTTGGTTTAAGGAGAAGGGGAAAGGAGAGGAGGTAGTTCAGTCTTGTGGTTCAGGCACACCACCAGGGGCTGAAAGACCCAAGTTTGATTCCTTCCTCTGCTGTGGCGTTTCTCTGTGATTGCCATGTCCTCCTCGCTGTGGGGAGGGAGGCAGGAGGGAAGGCATGCTTCCTTCAGTGGAGTGCTGTTAGCTCCAAGTCATAACCCATGCCATTCTTCTGCCTTGCTTGGGTGGGAAATGCTGCAGCAGCTACAGGTATTTGCTTGTGGTGCTTCTGGTTGCCACAGTGCAAAATAGCTGGTCCTCATGGCACCCTGCTCCCACAGGTCCTACGCAGGAA
>NW_010407608.1:0-7897 GCF_000710305.1 Buceros rhinoceros silvestris | reverse complement strand
CAGGAATGCGCCTAATGAGAACATCTCCAAGCCCTCTGCATCTGAACTGAGTCATGTTGCTGCTCGTTCACTGAAGAATTTTTCCTTCAGTTCCGTATTTGCTCTCGTATACTATGTGCCAGGATCCTTTTTGTTAATTTGTGCAGAAGTCGAGGGCATTTTTTGGCAGGAAATTGCATGGAAGCTTATTTATGTGCAAGCAAAAAGAAGAAAACCTGTTTGACCATACCTCTTCAGGAGTCTGATGGAGAATGATGCTTCCTTCCCTGGTCAGTGGGATCTATTGGGTTGGAAGTTGCCCATGCTGTAGCTTTTCTCTTCTCTACCCTGTTAATTCCTACTACTCAGAAACAGAACCGAGGACTTGAAGGTATCCCCTTAAAATGCATGCTCTTCATTGGAGCATGAGCGTAGGGAACGGCTGCTTTCCACCTGCATGCAGTGAGGTCGCAAGCCCTGGTGCTCCTACTTTGAGTTGGTGGGAGTCTGTAATGTCGTAGTGGTCTCCATGGTGGGGGCCATTACTTGTTTCTGTGCAAATAGAAGCTGCAACTGAGATTTGGGCACTAATGAGGAAGCCCACGTTTGAGGGGTTGCCACCTAAAGAAAAGCTCTCTGTGTGTGTACTGTGCTGTTGAGAGGAAGATAAGGGTCAAAACAGCAATTTGGATGTAATTGTGATGAAAATAGCTGCATTCAATACTGGAGTTTCCAAATGTGTGGGGTTTGTTTTAAAAAGGAGAGGTGAGCACAGAGCAAAGAGCTGATTGGGAGTGACCTCGAAGGAAAAGCCCTTGCAGTTGCCCGTGGATGATGACAAGGGGAGGAAGCCTTGTGCGGTGGCAGGATAGGCAGAGTTTTGACTTCTAGGTGGAGCAGAGGCTCTTTAGCTCTGTCCTGTAAAGTGTAAATGGTCTTCATTTTCTCAGACTGGGAGAAACACTTCTCCTGTCACCTTCTTTGACGTCCACAACGTCACAGCACCCTGCCAGAGGAGATTGGTGGAAAAGTTACACCAAGGAAGGGTTTAACTAGAAGTGAGTAACTGAGGAATCTTCGTGATTGCTGAGATGGCAGGATATTGTGGAAGCCAAGAAATCTTGCTGAGGTTTGGAGAATACCTTGTGTTATTTTTTTGTAAGGACTTAAGGGGATATGGGAATTTTTTTGGCATGTGTGTACATTAGCCAAAGTAGAAAACCTTTGGCTTTGTAGCTCAGAGAATGGCAGAGAATTCTGAAACTACTGTGTGTGGTTTTGGATCTTGTGGTCTAGAAGCAAGGCAGCATCAGCGGATGCCTGAATGCTGGGGTGAGCAATGTCTCTTGGAGCAAAACTACTCAGTTCTGATTTTGAGGGATAGAAAGAGAATAGAGAACCAATTTAGTAGCAAAGAGGAGAAAGGTCTCCCTGATTCCAAATGATTTGGGGGTCCACTAATGCTTCTGGCAGCTCTGGGAAGAGCAGAACTGAGGTTGGCAAGTGCTCTTCAGATAGTTTCCTCCACAGGACGTTGAGTTAGTGTGAGCACGGTGGTGGCACTTGTACCAGTAGACACGTAAAAAACCCCAACACCACAGCGCAGAATGAGATAGTTTATTCTTCAACATCCAATTCCTCCTGCAAATAACAAGTCTTCATCACTCACTGTGGAATTCACAGAGTTTTCTTGGACTTTTGGCTTCTTACACTTCTAATAGCTATTAGCTTTTGTGGGATGGGGGGACCATGGTAAAGTAATTTAGGAAAGCTTCTTGGCAGAGTAGGGGTGTGACGGCGGGGGAGAGAGGGAGGGCAATTGAAGATTGTTGGATGCAAAAGATGCCTCTGATGGCACTTGTAAAGGAAGGTCTTGAGCATGTCAAAAACAAGAGTGCCTCCACAGTCCTATGCAGGCGCCTTACTTCTGCTTCACCCCCCCTCAAATGCTCATCAAGAAAATCCCCAGTTAAACAAGGGAAAATACAGGGACACTGATGAAAGTGTGAGCTGATGAGGCATTAAAAACTCTTGACTTCTGAGATGAGCTGAAAGCATGACCCATCTTGAATGGCCTCTCTGGAAGGGCAATAATTCCCTCGCGCTACAGATAAAACTTGGCTGCACAGTTATCAGTGTGAGATGTGTGGTGGCGGGGGCTGCGTTTGGGATCTCTCCCAAGTCTGGGTGGTTGGAGTCTGAACTCCAGGAGAGCAAAGCAATTTGCAATGTTTGACATGAAGTTCAAAATCAATGAATGTCACCGGAGGTGGATGTGCAAACTGGACAGGTCATGCTATTTCATCTGGTCATAATAAACCTTCTGGTTTCCAGATTGAACTGGAAGGAGAATAGTGCAAATGAAGTTGTGAAGGTTCCTTTCAGCTAGAAGGGCATATGGTGCCAAACAACCAGGCCTGGACGGTGCAGATGTGCCACTTGGAGCAGGAGGTGGACAGAAGCTCAGGTCAAAGTTTGCAGCAGAAACAGTCTTTTGGCTTTGTAGATTCATGTTGCTCTCAGAGGCCAGAGTTAATTTCCAGAGAGTTAAAGCTTCCTGGGTTGTATGCAATGAGCAGTTTGATCTCTCTCCAGATTCCCGGTGGACAAACGAACTCCATCTCACACTCAGCCCCCTCGATCCAAAAGAACACAATTGCACAGAGTGCTGGCTGGGGGGTTAATCATAACAGTTGTGGATCAGGTGCGTATAAACTAAAAACCACCCCCCTTCCTGCAAAATTTCCTTGGAAGGAACAGCTTGGTCTTTGTGAGGAGCTGAGAAAGCGTCCGACTGACACCGTTGCCTTACGGGACCTCACTCAGCCTAGGTTGCATAAAAGGGCTTTATAGGATTATAAAGGTTCCATGCAGCAGCAGCTCCAAGGCAGCGTTTCGGGTGGGGGCACTGGCTCTCCCTGGCTCTGCCTGCGCTTGTTTATTATTGATGCCATGCTCTGAAAAGTGCCACCTCACCCTCTTCCCAGGGCTGCTGGAACATGTGTGCATAGCTGAGGCTGCTGCTTCAATTCCCCCCGTGCTGACATGGGCACGCATCCAGTGCTGGGGAGGGAAAACATATGCGTGTGTCCACGTGTGCTGCGTTTGCTCATGGAGGTCTTCAGCTGGGAGAGCTTCATTGCTTGTTGGCTACAAAAAGCTCCTTGCCCCTGAATTTACTCCTTGTCTCCTTCTGGAGATGCTTTCCTAATTCACTCTGATTCAGACCAGTGAGAAAGTCAGTGAAATCAGTGCCAGCAATACGCCAGGCGGTGATGGACGGGTCTCTGTGTGTTTCTTCACCAGCTTGGACTTTCACGTCCAACAGGTGAAGACAAGGCAGAGTTGGGTCAGGAAACAGGAGGTAGGAAAAGGTAGAAGTCTGCCTTCGCTATAGGACACCGTGTTGCTGTCTTTGGGTTGCTTTCTCGCGAAGGGGTTAAGCGGGAGTCTGCATGTTAGCCCAGCTCTCTCAGCTCACTGTGGCCATTACCCGTGTGTCCCGAATATCAGAACTGAACTCCTACCAAAGCCTTTCGCACAGAGTAATGAAAATGGACGTTGCTGACAATTATTCCATTTAATGATTCAATTTTCTATTGTTTCCCAGGACTTTCCATCCCCTAGTTGTAGGTGGCTGCTGGAGGCCTGTCCTCTGGCATTGTGCAGCACTGCAAATCCTATTTCCTACCTTCTCCCTATCCCTACCTCTTTGTTTTGTTTCTGTTTAGGTGATTTTTGTTGGAGATGCATGCAGCTGGGCTGTGCTATAAGCAAGTTTTGCAAGGTTGATCCGTGGGAAACCATAATTTGAAGTATTTCAAATCCAAGAACTGAAGGGGTAGGGTGAGGAAAGGGTTCAAAGTCACCAATTACTCTGCAGAAATCTTGGCCATAGGATCAATTCCTGTATCCCTCCTCACTGCGATAGCCATCTGCTACATGATACTTGGAGCTTATGTTTTCAGAACGTTTAGCTGAACAGTAACTGCTCAGTTGGAAAGGTAAATTGGGGAGGGGGAGCTGTAGAAAACGCTTTTGTGCCTCCCTCTCTCTTCTTTGCCAGCTGAGGATATCTCTTGCGCCAATGGTGAAAGCTTGCAGGAATGAACCTTCGGAGCAGAAGTATCGATGAAGGCTGGGAATGAATATCCTGGAGATTTTGTTACAGATCTTTACTACTGTGGAGCTCAGACCAAGCCACCTTTCACACGAACAAGCCTGCCCAGAGCTTTTCGTTAATGTAGCACCAGGGCTGGCTGATGTCCTCTCTCCTTGGCGAGTAGTTGAGACCGAGTCCACACTCTGTCCCCGTCGAGACGGAACAAAAGCATGCGTCAGTGCCTCAGGTGGAGCTTGCTGTTCGGCCTTGTGGATGTTTCTATCATTTTGGAGGGAGCAGAATTTGGGGGAAAAACTGGTTTTTTTGGTAAATTTACACTGGGTTTTCCATGTTACCCACAAATCACTCTGACTCTTAATTTTCACCATTCCAAGTTCTTTTCCTGGAATTCCTAATACTTTTGAAGGTAACCGAAGGTGGATGTTTCCCTGCCCATCTCTGTTCTCCTAAAAATCCAAACCCTAAACTCAGCCATTTTTTTCACCCTCCTTTAGAAATCTGATGTTAAATCACCTCATCAAATCATCAGTAATCATGGAAGCATAGAAAGTTTTGGGTTGGTCAATCCCATCCAGTGCAACCCCCTGCAGGGAGCAGGGACATCTGCACCCAGAGCAGGGGGCTCAGAGCCCCAAGGGCCAACCTGACCTGGGATGGGGCCAGGGATGAGGCTGTTCCCACCTCTCGGGGCAGCCTGGGCCAGGGGCTCACCACTCTCAGCATAAAAATTTTCTTCCTTATTGTCTGGTCTAAATTTTCCTTCTTAGTTTAACCCATCACCCCTTGTCCTGTCCCAACAGCCCCTGCTGAAAACTCCCTCCCCAGCTTTCCTGTAGCCCCTTTAAGCATCAGAAGGCCACAATAAGGTCTCCCTGGAGCCTTCTCTTCTCCAGGCTGAACAAATGATTGGATCTGTGCTGGATGGTGCTGGCTGTGGCTCGTATCAGGATTTTGTGCCCTCGTGAAGGAGGTTTGGGAGTTAAAGCATCCTTTCTGCTTGCCCTGAGGACTGTGCTCCAGGGTGCATCCCACTGATTACAGAGAAATCCTCATTAAATAAAAAAACAAGCCCAACAAATCACTGCTACTGAAGGACAGGGTGGGGTTTAAAGGGTTTCCAGGATCCATCTCCCCTCCTGTGCCCATCACTGCATTTCCCCTGGTGGTCCCGCAGCGCTGGAGAGGTCTGAGCCTGCGACCCACCCCTGTGCAGGACTGCAACGTTCCAGCATGTTTTCGGTTCTGGCTTTAAGCAATTCTTCCTTTTTGGCTGGTGAAATGTGTCTCCAGGTCCTTCGAAACCTGCAGAGCGATTCCCATTGACTGCGTGGACTGGCACCTGGCCGGAAAAGGGCAGAGCCAGGAGAGGGGGGTGCGGGCAGCCTGGCCAACAAACCGCTCATGAGCCCAGCAGATGTTCCTGCAACCTCTGCTCCCTGGGGCTGATGCCAGCCTGGTCCTTTTCCAGCAGCTCGACACCACGGGCAGTTTGCTGGTTTCTTTTGTTGTGCATTGTACAAGTCAAGGACCTTGTGCTCAGAGAAGGTGGGGGAAGAGAGAAGGCAAAGGGACACTAATTTTTTCAGGTCATTTTTTAGGTTTTGAGATTGTTTGGCCTTGTAAAATCGTTTGGCAGCATTGCCTGGAAAGTGTATCGTGCTCTCAAGCCTCAGGTTGTGGCTCACTGGGTTTTATGTCAGGATCTCTTCTGCTGAGGGCAGGGTGGCTGCGTGTGCTTTCTCCATGTGTCTCCTGGGGTACGGTGGGATGAATCATCGTCTGTCCCTTCCCAAGCAGGTTCTGGCTCTGCTTGATGTGCTAAAATGATTTTGTGGTGGTTGTTGTTGTTGATTTCTGTGCAGGAAAGTGACTGCAGTGCTCTTGGATTTTTGCTAGTTTCCCAAATTCATGCAGTTAGGTACCTTCAATTAATTATTTCCAATTTGTTTTGCACAGTCCTGTGGTGGAGATTGCCAAGGTCTTAGGTCCAAACAAGCTCTGCGAGGGCCGGTACAGAACACAAAGCCAAATATTGTTTCTTACCCTTCTTGCCCATGTACTGCAGAGAGCCTCACTGTAAAACCACTCCTCACCCAGACATCAGCAAGTCCACAACACAAAGCCAAATATTGTTTCTTACCCTTCTTGCCCATGTACTGCAGAGAGCCTCACTGTAAAACCACTCCTCACCCCGACATCAGCAAGTCCACGTGGGTGCTCAGGCAGGGAGAGCCCCATCCCACCCCAGCCTCCATTTCTACCATGGGCTGCGTTTCTCTCTGCTCACTGCTCTTCCGCTCTGTTCCTTTGCAGGCTGACGGGGAACGAACCCCTGACCATCCTCCCTCTGACCTCAGAAATGGAGGAAGCTGCCATCAAAGCTCACTACAAAGTCTGTGACCGCCTGAAGCTGGAGAAGAAGCAGCGCAGGATGTGCCGGCGGGACCCCGGCGTGGCCGAGACCCTGATGGAAGCGATCAGCATGAGCGCACTGGAGTGCCAGTACCAGTTTCGCTTTGAGCGTTGGAACTGCACCCTCGAGGGTCGCTACCGAGCCAGCTTGCTAAAGAGAGGTGAGCAGAGTGAGAGTCTCGGTTGGGGGTGCTGCCACCCCTTGCACCCATCAGCTTCCCTGGTGTTTTGCAGAGCAGTCATCCTGGTGCATCCTTTGCCAACGCCCTGGAGGTCCAGAAAGAGCCTGTGGATGGTGCCAGGCTCCGCTCATCCATGGAAGTCCACAGCAGACAAAGGATGTGCTATAGGGTGATGATTTATGTGCTTGCACTAGTGAAGCAACTCCGTCTGCTTCCCGTTGCTGGCCATGGCTCCTCTCCTTGGAGGCTGGAGATGTTTGCTCATGTGTGTGCAGCCAGTAGCTACAGCTGCTCCTCAATTCTGCTGGAAGTCGACCTGTTGCTGGAGGGGAAGGCGTTGAAGCTCCTGAAGCTGTCCCATCCTTTTTATTTTTTATTTTTTTGGTATGCCAAACTTCCAGGAAAGGAATTGAGAAAATGCCTTGAGGGAAAGCAAGCAAAATGGACTGTTCTGTGGTGTCCTGTTAGTGGGGGAGCCCTATCACAGTGGAGGGTGAAATGTGCCAATGTTTGTGTGTCCTGTTACCGCTCTATCCAGGGAAAAGGGTGGGTAACTCCTACACCCCTTCCCAGCAGTTCCAGCGGAGATGACCAGAAGCTGATCGAGAGTCTGTTGGAGGAGCAGATGGTATTTTTACCTCCTTCCTTTGAGTTACCTCATATCGTCCTGTTTCCTGCACCCTCCCAGTAAAATCCAGTTCTTATTTCTGGACTGCAGCTAGCAGTGCAGCAGGACCACTTCACAGTTAGCTTGCATGGTTCTCAAGGGCTTTAGTGACTTCCAGAAAGTCCCACACTTAGCGACGGAGCTGGACCTTGAAACCCTGAGTCTGATGTGCCCAAAGATAAGAGCGGAGGGTTGCGAAGTGCCCTCCTTCACTAATTAGCGAGGAGTAATTCAGAAGCGCTGGGGCTTAACGAATACACTGTCACTGACTGTGGTGGAAACAAGAAAAGTCCTTATGAAACCCAAGAGGGTCCAGCAAGATATTTAAAAATATCCCTGCATGCCAGAGGAGTCCCTGGATTAGTGGCGCCTTGGGGAAGTCAAGCACTTTCTCATGCTGACACCTGGAGGCCACAACTCGTTCCTTCAGACCTGCCTACCCCGGCGAGGGGTATTTCAGAGTTGAGCTGCCTTAAAACACCACCGAGAACCCCCCGACCCCCACTCCTTGTCAGGACCCCGTGTAATAAATGG
>NW_010407607.1:19026-22739 GCF_000710305.1 Buceros rhinoceros silvestris | reverse complement strand
AGGTAAAGTTTTTTTTTTTTCTATTTAACCAGGGTACATATTTAATAAATTCTCTCTCTGCAAGTATTGCACCAGCTTCAGGCCCCAGAAATGTTATAGAAAGTGTGAAATCAGTAAGCAGTCTCTAGGTGGACTGAAACCTGTGTCACCCTCTCTAAGAAGGACCCACATGGAGGTGTGAGAAGTCAGAACTTGTTTTTTCATCCGAGGGTACTTGCTTTGCAGCAACGTCCAGGAGTAATTCCTGGGATGTAAGAGCCTGCCATGTCAGACAGTAACACAAAACCGGTCAGTGCCAGCTCCACAGAGTCTGAAATCTGAGCTAAAGCTCTGATGCAAAGAGTAGAATGGCATAATGCAAAGGGCTGTCCTCCTGGTGCTTGGGTGGGCCCTAGGCTTGAGCACTGATGGAAAAAGGAGAGTCACTTCCACGGAAAGAAAAAGTCTTTCTATTGTCACACTGGAAAAATATTAATTAAGAGAGGAAGCATATTACAGTTAGCAGAAACATGAGCGCTCTGGGAGCTTGGAGTCAGTGAAATGAAAGCAGGACTGTACATCAGCAGAGAAAGGGTTATTTGCAAGCAAAAAGGGAGGAGGGAGGTAGTGTCTCCTGCATTCGTTTCCCATCTCCCTTGTTGTCTGTAGTAGCACGGGAAGATAAATGGGCAAAGAAATCCTGCATCGAGTCCCGAAGAGTTGCAGCTATTTCTTGCTGTGAGCATGGAAGCTGCCAGGAAGCATGTTATCATGCTTACCTTGAAAGAAAAAAATAGTACTACTAATAAAAACAAACAATAAAGGATTCCCTTGACCAAAAAGCTGAAACTTAACCTTTTAATAATATAAAACCAACTCAAGCAGATGAAAAGCATTACACACAGCAGCTGCAGTGAATGTGGGAGGTGGGATGAAGTGGTCTTGATCGAGAGGAGTACTCAGTTTGGAAGACAGACTTGAGCGTGATAGTGTTTAAACCCTCACATTTCCCTGGTACATTTCCAGAAGTAGACACGTTGTGACCTGTAAATGTAGTCAGTGAGGGCTTGCCAGATGTATGACACACAGAAATCCTCACATAGTCAACATGAAAGAACAACACATGATGCTTGGAAAGAGTTCTTAACTGCATAACTGTGCTTACTGTCTTATTTCAGGAAGATGAATGGTTGGTTTGTGGAGAAATTTTACTTTCTAGAACCTAATATTTTTTGGTTGTATATGGCAGATGTGAAGCAAACAGTGAAATGCCAGTCACAATGAAAGATGCACAGTGTTCGTCTCTGTCAGAATGAGCAGTAGGACGTCTCCACAAGACTGCATCTCTCCCAGACAACTCTCCTTCCCCTCTTCTTCACTCCACGTTGTGCACGTTCTCAGGTCTCAATGACTGAGTTAAAAGAGGAGAAGCCTCCCGTTCCCTATGCTACTGCAATTTTCACAAGGAGGGTAGGAAAAAAATAAAAAAAGAGATGATGAAAGTTGGGCAAAGCAGTCTTATTCCCCTGAATACGAAATGGAACTCCTCTGACAAACACTTGCTGGTGTTCATTTCCACACAATGATTGTGTGTTCAAGCAGGTTCTCTTTTATTGTCATCTCTAAGAAAATACGTCTCACTTGTGATCATCAGGTACCTTTCTTCATTCTCCATGTTGATGAACTCTGAAGCAAACAGGGATTTCAAGTCTGCTGCACCTTTCTGTCAAAGGCCAGTCTTTGTCAGGCTGCTCCTTCGTGTTCACTGGTGACTTCTTCCCTATATGAGTTTGAGAAGGAACCGGGAAAATGGGAGAAGACGAAAGTGTCTCTCACCAATCTGTTGACGAGTTACAGGCTCTCAATGTGCTTGTATCTCTACAAACTAGGAATAAAGGCATCTTAAAACCTTGTTTTCCTTGGATAGGGTCCAGACTGAGACTTGTTGGAAGCTGTCCAATTATTTCCCCAAATGATTATCCTTTGCTCAAATGGGTTTTTCCTGAATCCTGTGTTTCAGTGGTCAGGAATTAACTTTTTAAGGAAAGAGATAAACTTCTGGGAGCAGACTAGTTCACAGTTGCCTTTGAAGGAAATCAATAACTGCATAGAACTGGAAAGTAGGTTTTCTTTAAGAATACTTTATACTGTGCAGCATTGCCTGGGAAAAGAAGTAAAACGTGAGGTTGGAATCACCATTTCCATTCACACTCCCGTAAGACTAGTTTTTTGAGAAGCATTTTACAGCTGTCTGGCTGTACTGTGTAGAGATACCTAGGAAGTGTAGTATTACTTAACAGTGAATTATGCCCTGTGAGGAAAGTTTATACAAGATAAACCCTCCTGTAGTATCTCATATCAAGATGCGCTCCTGTTTTGCTAAGTCATACATAGTCAGGTAGAGTTACTAGTTTTTTATTCCTTTATCTTTCATGTATTACTACAAGCTTCTCCATGAAAAAATGTGGATTGCTCATTATCCTGTTCTTTACCCATTTAAGGGGGTGTGTTTCTTGTGTTGATAAGGCAAAAATCATTTTGCGTGGTTAAAGCATCCAAATAACCCTTCCCTGGTTTTGAGTTCTTATAACTTTTGCCATCTTAGGTAAAAACTGAGAGTATGCTATAGTTTTACAAAATTAGGCTGGTTTTGTTCAGAAATTTCCTTGTCTGTTGAAGTTTTACGTCAGATCTTAATACTTTAAACATAACTTTGTATCACAATCTACACTTCTCCGAGCAGTCTTACTAATATTCTAACAGCATGTATAAATACATTTATATTATTGTGTGACAATTTCTCTTATACCAAATACAATTGAATTTTTTTAATACTTAAATAGAGCTAGAAAAAGCATAAAGTAACATCGAAGAATACAAAACTCATGAAATTCTAAATCTAGACTTGTAATAATTTTTGGCATATTACTTGCTTGGTCATTAATTACGCTCAAGCTGTTTTTTCCTCAGAAATATAAATTCATGTGCTGATTTATAGCTTCTATAGGTGGTTAATCTTTGCCTCCTAATTGCATCTTGATTATATATTTCAAAAGTAATGGCCTTCTCCCCAGATTCCAAAGACATTTCAGAAATTTCACTGTAAAATTAGCAGTTGAGTGTATAGAGAAAATTTCACTATAAATCTTTCAACTGTATTTTACATAGTTTCTGCATCCCTAGAATGAATTATGTTATCCTGAGACCTTAAGCACAATGAATCTGACCAGCATTCTATCTAATAACTAAAATGGTACATTAACAGCTAACTAGAAATTACTAAAAATATTCTACTGGAAGCACACTTCACTCCATTTTTTTTTTAACCCATAAAATTCTGGTGGTGATAAGATTACAATTTCTGTACCAAATATAACAAAAATATACAAATAATAAACCATAATAATTTTGAATACTTAATTTCTTTTGAAATGAGCTTAGAGTGTAAAAAAAACCCCTAACATTATTTTGCTAGGAAAATAAAGTTTTGTCTCCTTATCTTACCTCAGTGGAAATGTGTGTTGTTTCCTTTTTGCCTTTCAAGGCATACTTTGTTATCCAAAGTTGGATTAATGGCTCTGAATACATCCTAATGAATATGCTTTTCTGCAAGCATTTATCACCACACTATCTGAATCCTTTACCAATATTAATTAATTTATCCATTATTTATGGCTTGTGTTGAGAC
The DNA here is from genome assembly GCF_000710305.1 of Buceros rhinoceros silvestris. NCBI lineage: Eukaryota > Metazoa > Chordata > Aves > Bucerotiformes > Bucerotidae > Buceros > Buceros rhinoceros. The sequence goes on along the minus strand of NW_010407607.1, from coordinate 19,072 downwards.
CTGTGAAAGCTGAAAGCAAATGCTAAAATCTCCTGTCTCCACTCTT
>NW_010407607.1:6664-18937 GCF_000710305.1 Buceros rhinoceros silvestris | reverse complement strand
CTTTCCCATAATGAAAATTCTACCCCTGCAGGGGTCTGGGAGATCAGGTGGCAAAGCTGGGAGTCTTTTTATTTCTGGAGAAAGCATGAGAAACTCAAAGCTGACTTACATTGTCCCTACTCCTCTGGTAAGGGACAAAAGAGACTAGAAAGCAGAGCAGGAGAAGGGATGGGAAATTGGAGCACACATGAAATCTGGAAAAATAGATCAGTCAGAAATGAACTCATTCGGTGGAAAAGAGGTAAGCTTAATTTTTCTGTTTTATACTTGGTAGTTTTATACTTGGTTATTTTATACTTCAGTGCTTTCTCCCGAGGGAGGGCAGAATTTCTCACAATCAGATCTAGTCCTTCCCATCCCAATGAGACTTTTTCCCAGCTTTACACTGGAAGAATATAAACACTTTCCAAGATTTGGTTTTTTAATTTTCCTTTACGAATCTCTGCTGATGCTTAACCAAGGACACTCAAAGACTATGAAGACCAAAGCTTCTTCAGTAAAGAACATGCAGATGCTGTTTTCTTCTCTTGGATTGTGTGGATGCATCTCAGGCAGAAAACAAATGGCTCACTTGCTCTCACAAATTTCATCCTCACAGACATTCAATCCAAATTCCATATTTCTAGGAAAAATTTGCTTGAACACACTACATTTCGTATCTACATTTTCGAAGAAAACTTTGCCAAACATTTCCAGAACAACTTTACTGAAGACAATCTGAAAGTTTAAGTATCTGAATATCATCCAATCCATGACTTTGTTACTTTCCTAGAAGAAAAGGAAGGAGGAAGCTTGAACTGAACAGACTATATGGATTCACTACACTGGATCCACTAGCTGGGGTTTTTTCTATTCTAGTATGCCAACATTTCCAGTTGACCATCTGGTCTTTCAGGAACTGAGGTGTCATTTTTATTCTGTATCTGTGAATTCAATCATGTTTTGATCACTAACTGTGATAGTAACACAAATGCTTGTCTTCAAACTAATATACTATCAACTGCTTCTGTAACTTTTTTATTATTTTTAAATTTCTTTTTGAAATACGTGTCCTAAAGCTTATAGACGATAGAGAGAATTCATCCTGAGAAGCAATTCTAAAATTGGGGTTTCAGAAATATTAAAATAGTGCATTTTAACTGTTTTCTCTGACATTGGAGAACACCGTCAGTGCAATAATTATTTCTGGTGCATCCATAAAAATGCAATCTTCATAGGTAAAGTGTAACTGTTAATGATGTCATGTTTGCTTTTCTTGGGGTAGTAGTAACCAAACAAATCTCTTTAATCAGTTTAGACTCCCAGTGAAAATTATGCTTTTGTTCAAGAAAACCAGTAAGAATGCAAGTAACCATATTATATTATTGTGTTGACTTCATAGAGAAGCACACTGCTCTATTTTTATGTATATGTATAGTTGGGTATTACTTTTCCCCCAAATGTATGTATTAGGCTAGCCATTACTAACTCCCAAGGCCTTTTATCAAACTTTCAGAGATTAAATTTCTTCTTGGCAGGTGAAGAAAAGCAGTTATTGCCAATTCATGATGTCTACCTTTATTTTTCTCAGTAGTTCCTCTATTCATTTAGCATACAGAAGGTATACATTGTTTGAAAATGAAAGCCAGTATTAGAAGGAAAATACAATGTCTTTCTATACAATTGTTCTTTTGCGAAATGGTGCTATTGCAGGTGTTATTACACCTGGTGATTGTGGTATTTTCTCTTTGTGTTATCTGAGATAATTTTCTTCTCACATCAGTTATAATGTGTTATGATGGGTATGGAAAATATTTTAATACAAATAACATTTTTCTCAGCAGCCTTGGGGATGGGAGAACTTTTTGTTCATCATAATTTCCGTTCTCTTGAATTCTTGACTGGCCTGTTATTACAGCACTACCGGAAAGCGCAGCAGGTGTTAGGGTACACCTTGAGCAGACGTCCCCTTCTGTCTGAAGTCCACTGTGGTGTCCTGAGGCTACATGGTCCCTTCACACCTGCTCCTTGCTTCCACAGTGGGGAACAGTAAATGAATCAAACTCAGACTGTAAATAAGAACATAAGACAGTTCAAAAACATACTATAGATTCATAGGTGCTATGGGCTTAGGTAACTTCTCCAAACTAAAATGGAAAACAGCTATTCCTGAGAACAGAATGCCTGATGCTCTGTCACCTTTTCTACTCAGTCTTTTCTTATGGTTCTGGCAAAAAAAGCCCCAAAACCAAAAACAAACCCTAAGCTTTAAAATTCTAAATTATTGCTTTTCAGAGAAGTTGTGGGTTTTTTTTTTATTTTTTGTCCAAGTCTGAGAAAAGCTGAACAAATTCTCTTTCACTTCAGTGTTTGCAAGACAGATATTCTTACTCTTACCTACATTAAAGACATGAGTCAAGCTCCTCCTGCCCCTTATCTGGAAGCTCTTGCAGTATCTACTAAACTCCAAAATAAATCCTTGAAGTATATGTTTTTCATCCATTGATTTTGCACCTATTTTGCCTTTCATATCTTACCTGCACTGGGCCAGAAGCTACATAATTATTTTTCCTAATCCCTGGGTTTGAGTAAGCTTAAGTCTTGTGATATCTATCTTGTGGATTATGCCTCCCCAGTGCCTAGAAGAAGGTTAAGCTGTATAAAAACACTTTCTTGTACTTCTTTCATGGAATTGTTGCTCCAGGCAACAAACTTTCTGTTTGTTTAGTCGTTCTGTGATGCTGTGATTCTGAACCAGCTAAGGACAAAAGGATTGTATAGGTTAGGCTGGGTTACAAGGTCTGTGAAGTCCCTGGATAATGAAAGAAATCCTTGTGGAGCACACATGTGTTTATGAGAGGTAGATCATGAAATTGCTGGGAAAATGTAAAGGTCTTAATAAATTAACTCACTGGAGTTACTCATGCCTTCTTTCACTTTGAACATAACCTTCATCACAATTCTTATTTCGGGAGCTCACCGTGCTTTAGGAAGTCCTTTAGGAAATGACAGTGCAATGCATGCTTGCATGCAGTAACATTCCTGAACAGGTTCCTCTCTGAACAGCAGCATGTCAGGTCTGCTTCTTGGCTGCTCTACCTCATGTTGAATTTAATTACTGTACACGTGAGTTCTTATTGAGTGAAATGACACACTTGTACTTCCAATTACAGAGATAATATATCAAAATAATATATATATAAAATCTGCCATTATTAAATAAAAATGAAATTTATTTCTTAATACAGAAGGAATTGCTAGTCATAATTTCTCTTGTCATCTTTTCTTTCTGGAAACCAGGTCCTGTAGACAATAAACATTGCTAGTGCCATCTATCCAGAAAAGTTTTACAGATGTGCATCTTCTACTCCTTAGTGAGATCTTTATATTGCCTGTTTCTTCGTCAGCAGTGCATTACCCTACTCCTCATCTGAGATTAACTTACAGTGATTATTTTGGTGGTGGAACTGATTGCTCATCCAGTTATGAAACAATCATGCCATACTATTTGCAAAGAGGAAACAAACTTTATAGAATAAAAAGAAAGTCCTTTTTTTTTTTTTTTGGACCAGCAGGAAATAAAGGTGGCAGGGTTAGCAGGAAAGGTGGGAACTGGAAAGAGATAGGCAGGAGAGGGAAAAGAGGAAACAAATTTTATATAAAAAAAAAAAATGCCTTTTTTTTTTTTTTTGGACCAGCAGGAAATAAAGGTGGCAGGGTTAGCAGGAAAGGTGGGAACTGGAAAGAGATAGGCAGGAGAGGGAAAACTGAACAAAAGTTTGAATGCTTGGCTTTGTGGTGCTTCCTGCAGTCCCGTGACTCTGTTCTTTTTATGTTAGTGCTGTTGTTGTCCTGTCCACGTTTGTTTTGGAAGGGTTTATTTTCTCCAATGGATTATCTTGTGCAAGCAAGTGTGGTGGAACAAAACCACCCCCACACGCTTCTTTTCTCTCTCGCTGACCGCTTTAGAAAAAGGACAGTCATTTGTTCTCCCTCCCCCTCCCCATTTCTGCAGAAGGGCGACTGGTGCCAGTGAGGCAAACAAGAGAAAAGAAGCTTGAACAAGTCCGGGCTTGTTCAGGAGATACTGCCCATGCGTCTCGTCCCAGGCATAAGGTTATATAAACAGGCATGCACACAGAGCCATTTTGAGCTGTTTTTTTCTCTGCTAGCCAGAGTGCGCGTGGCTAGAGAAATCTCTCCCCGGACTGTGGGACGCTGCCTCCGGTTACTTTTCAAGGATTTTTTCTCCAATTTGGACACTTTTTGGATGTATTCCTTGAAACTGAGTGACTCCTTACCTCGGAACTGGTAAACTATTTTCTTGATATTGCTAAGAGGGAGATTTCTCCACTTTCACGTGGTCAGTGTGCTTTTTTGGATAATCTTCCCTTGGGGGTAGATTTCGTGGTTTATGTAATTGGCCACGTAGTAAATTTCTTCCACTGACATTCCGATTTCTGCGGTTCTTTCCGATTTCTGTGGGAGGAGTGCTAAGCAGATTGCTTTGTAATAGATTTACGTTTCTAATTTTAACCGCTGTCTGTCTTAAGTGCATTCTTGCCACAGCAAGTCACTTGTGTGCCAAACTGAGAAACATGGAAGGGATGAGAATGTATAGGCAGTGGAGGGGAAAGTGAAGGATGTGACTGCTAGCATCAGCCTGGGTCAGTGTAAACTGTGATGGCACTTCATGCTGATATGGGGACTGTAAATAAGTTGCTAAAATATTAAAGGACACTTGGGGGCGCTGTGGAGGGGATGGCCAGCTGAAAGCTAGGCAAGGCAATAGGAGGGCTGAGATGCATAGACACAGCTAAGTGATCAGCGAGGCAACGGGCGGGGAGAGAGGCATGGATACAGCCAAGTGATTGGTGGAGCAATTGGCGGGCTGAGAAGCATGGATACAAGAACAGGCCTAACGGTGGGAAAAGGAACCATAGCCAGTATAGGAGGAATGGATACAAAAGAGATACTCTGGTGACTGACAAGCCTCCAGAGGAAACTGAGCATGCGCCACCCGCGAGAGACTGATTACCTCATCCCTGACGACCCCTGCCCAGACCCCTAGGATTAAACTGGGCATGCCCAGCTCATTTGCATGAGAAGTGGGGAGTGGGCGGGGAGTGGGAGGGGAGAGGGCGTTACCTGTTCATGAATATGTATTAGTTGTGCTTATATAAGGAGGAGTTTTGTTAACAGGTGTGTGCACAATTTGGGCGGAGCTATCCCCTACGCACCCGGCGCTGAAATAAAACATACCTTATTCTTCAACCTCTCTGGGTTGTGGGATTGATTCCGCAAGTCAATGCAATCTGACAAAAGCAGAAGAACATGGTCCTGCACATATTCTGTGTCACCGAGTTGTTTGCTAAGGTCTGATTTTCCACAAACGTAATTGATTTAACTTCCAATTTCTGTACTCCAGAAAAATACTCCCATTTGCACTGCAGATGTGGTGTATAGGAATATAGAAGCAACAAAGTCCAAGAAGATCACACATACCTCCTCACAGTACTGGTTACACAAAAGCGCATTGCAGCTGAGCTGCAAGTGATCACCATTTGAGACAGGCTCAGGAGAGATTAACACAATCTCGGTATCACTGACGGATTGTGAGTGCAGAAGCACTGGGCCTGAGGGTAATCCTTTTTTGCAGTCTTAGTTATACATTATGCTGCTCTAGGAAGAATGTCTAGATCTGGAAAAGGTCATTGCCAGGAGAAGGAGACCATGCCTCCCTCAGGAAACAAATTGAACTCGTCTGGACAAAGGAAATTTCTGGGAGTGACAGGTTGTAATGGATAAGTAAAGGGTTAGAGACATATCATGGAGGTCTTGACAGAAAGGTAGGGTCTCCCCAGTCACCAGAGTGAGGTGGGCATTTTGATCCAGCTCAAACCTACTATAAATCTACTGAAGAAGCAAGGATCTGCTCACAAGGACAATGCTGGCAGAAGAGCTCAGTGTGAACCTAATCATTCTGGCTTTCCTTATGAGGTGAATTTTTCTAAATCACATTTTAACAAAATCTGGCTTACCTAACTGAAAAGTCTTTTACACGTTGGAAGAAGTAGGCAGGAAGTAGGAGGAAGTTTAGCTAGATCAGTATCAAAGCCCTGGCTGACCCAGAACCCTAACACGATCACAGTTGGTAGACAAAACCAATTGTCAGTTTGTACCGACTTTGTATTGTATGTCGTAATGCACATTCAAGTTTCATTTTGCCTGTGATTCAGACCGAAGTCTTGCTAAAACATCTACAGGCTCCCATGCAGCCCGTGTATCCTCTCCATAGAAACCAACAGGATACATACATCAGAGTGTTTCCAACTCACGTCTGGGACACAGGTGAGATGCGCTTCTGGATTTGGACTGTCGAAAACACTCCTGTATGCCCTTTTTAGATACAGCCAGTGTCATCAGAAACATCTCCAGCTTGAACAAAGATGCATACTGGGATGTGCATAGGGTGTACTTTGCGGTACAAGCACAAAATCTCTTCTTTGGCTTGGCAAGACAAAACACTTTTTTGTTATTTGGGGTTTTGGGGAGGAGGGAAGGCAACTTACTTCTGCAAGAAAAGACCTGTGAGACATCTTACTTCTATAGCAAATTTAACAAACACACAACCCAGAATTTTGCCAGAGATCACATGAGTGAGGTAACTTCCTAGGAGAAAAGAGGAAGAAATCCGGAGTTTTAGCATGTATAATACATAACACATGTTTCCAAGCAGAATGTTTTCCTCTAACACTTATCAAAGATGTTGCATGAGAAATGAGATCATTTTAATTATATTGCTTTGCTCTGTCCACCAAGAATTTGTCTCAAACTTAAAGAAAAACTGTGCCAGAGGGTTTTCTTTTTAAGAAAGAAATAATCTTTTTCTTCTATACAGTTATCTAATAACCTTAATAGCCTTTTAAAGTGTAATTTAGGAAGCATATAGGCATAAAGCAGTTTCCAACTGCAAAACTCAATCTGAGGAAACCAGACCATGAAATAATACAGTGTTATTTACTGATGCCTTAGGAAAATGAACATTTAAAAATCTTATTTTAAAAATGAAGCCTGCATGCTTAAGAAAGAGAAACTCAGAAGAAAAAAAAATCCAAGCAAACAAAGCAGCGCTTGACCATCCCAATTTTAGAGTAAAGGAAGTATACAAAGAACGATAATTCATTGGTGAGTTAATGATCTAGGCCAAAATTAAGGTAGCTAGTGGAAGAAAGATTGATTTGGTGACCTCTTTTGAGGGAAAGGAGAACAATCCTGTCATGTGAACAGGGTGCAAAGTGAGAAATATCTTTAGTCTTTGAAGTCTTCACCCCCTGGAGAGTCCCTGAGCTTTTGTTAGATAGCAATGAAGGTCAAAGTTAGGCATATAATTGTGCCCATTTGAATTGGAAAAAAAAAGAATTTTTCTTTAGTTCCAGTGACAGAAACATGCTGAGAAGATTGTTGCTCCTTTTAAAGGCTGTGTGGCTATTGCTCCTGCAGCTGACCAAACTGTTTTGTGTGTGTGTAGGAGAGGAGCAATTGGGCAAGAAGCCGTACAGCAGCCAATGTCCTGCTGAGCAGCTGTGGTGGCCTACAGCAGAAGTGTGAAAATCAAGTTACTCTGCTGTCCTGGTAAGGTAAACTATTGGTACATATGATGAGAACTTGCTCATGCTTAAGAGGAGCCAGGCAGGGGAATCAAGGCTAAAGAAAAGTAGTTGTTCAATAACTGAACAAGGTAAACAAAATGGATAACGGTGGAGGAACTTTGGGCAAAACCCACTCATACTAAAATAATCCCTTCAAGGCAAACATTGGCTAAGAAACAGTACTAGAAATAGTAAATTTGAGAAGTATAGCAAAAGTGGGAGAAATAGGGGAAATGTAAATAGAAACATGCTGTTAGAAGTAGCTTGGAAGGAGAATGAGGGTGCAAGAATGGCAAAAACGTGAGTCTGAACTCAGAAAGAATAGGGAGTAACTTTTAAAAATTGGTAAGAAAAAAAATTATTGAGTGGATCCTTAACTGGCCAGAGTGCAGATGCCGATAGCCAGCAGTGATGCTGACTTGCATGCCCTGGCTCATCAGAATGCCAGAGGCACCTCCTGCTCTACAGACATGCTGACCAGACTTGGTGTAGAGAGAAATAGATTTGCACCTCCACACTTACAGAACTGTGATTCAGTAGTGCTCAGGTATGTGATTCATTAGATTTAAGAGCTATATTTAACAGCTTTATAGCCAAGTATAATAGTCTGCATTATTATGTAATTGTTATGATTGCCAAGATCATTTATTCTTTTGCTGCTCTACCAATTTCCTCATTATTTGCTCATTAATCAATAAATTCTTAATCAGTTGGCATCAATTACACTGCAGCCTCTGATTTAGCTGTGGGTGTGCTGTGCCTTGGCTGCAAAGGGGTATTGGGAAGGATCTTTTTCAGCGGTCCCTAGGGCTAAATGTGTATCGCTGTGGAGGATCAGATGTGTCTCACAGAGCAATCATCTTCTGATGAGCTTCATCTTTGCTATGGTACCTCCTACTTGGTTTCTGCAGCATAACCTAATGCTTGACAAAGTAAGACCGAGCCTTCCTTATGCTGTTTAAAAGGCTTTTGCTGCTCTTAAAATGAAGATGAATTTTTGCCATAAGAATACTTTAGTTAGTGATGAATTTGGGAACACAAAAAAAGAAACCCCAGTCACTTGCTCCTCAGGCAGCATTTTGCAGCATTTCATTCAAGATCAGATGCTACATTATTCTAGGGACTCTAGTATCAACTGCTGTAAAAATGATTGCCCCATGGACTTTCCTAATAGCAGCTAGAAGAGAAAACTCGGTGGCACGTGAAGTGGCTCTGTTAACTTCATCTGCCTTTTGCTTTTTTGTCTTAGCCAGAAGATGAACTGCTTTGTCTTTACAGACTCTCTTACACTCCTTACAGCCTCAGTTATGCTCCTTCAGAGTTTAAATTATTCCACAAATACAAAATTTGTGTTCCCTTGTGTTAAATGCTTCAGTCAGGTTTTTTTTTCTGCCTTTAAGGACTTTCGTTTTAAACAAATGAGAATTAATTTTAAATACTTCAAATATTTTAGAATACTTTTAAAGACTTACAGTTTGTGATTCATAAAGAGAATGAAGGATGGGGCAATGACAGGGAAGAGAGGTTTGGGAGAACTGCTTGAACAAAAAGTAGAGCTATGTTTGATATAAGCTGGCTGCACATAATTTCCTTTCTACTAGATGTCCTTGGGATTATAGTGTTAGAACTCCTAACTTGGTGCATTGAGACTCCTTTTTTAAAATATTGCTTACACTGAAATTAATAAATAAATATATATATTGCTGATTTGAATGCATGCTTTTGTCTTACTTTTGGGTGTTTTTAATATTTTGTATGCAGTTAGAAAAAGGCACTTCTGGCAGCAGCAATCTCGGGTAAGCACATGTGAACTTGTACTCACTTTCTGCTTTAGTCTCTGCTGTTTGGGTTTTGCACATACACTTTAAATAAGAAAAGAGAAGAGCTGTAAGGCTGTTAGCTAATAACCTGGAACCATTTTGGATCAGATGCCAAACTGATCACCACAGCTACCAGGGCGTTTACAAAGCGACTGAGATGAGAGGCAGAACAGGTGAATATGGCTCTGGTCTGAATGATGAATCGTTCAATGAGGTGTATCCACACGAGGTTTTGTCTCTTTTCAACAAAGTTGTTTGGTTTTTTTTTCCCGCATAGTCTTTAACTTTTTATATCAACACATAGTTCTGTGACGGTTTACTTGTTGCTGTCTGCCTGGTACCACTTTGTACATGAACTCCCCAAAATGGAGAAACGATACCGGCTAGGCAGTTTCTTTTAAATTGGTTTTATATGCAGAAGCAGAGACAGTCCAGCTTTACAGTTATGCAGTTGCATTTTATCTTACAGGCCAGCTCCTCACAGAACAAAAGGAGTTTTTAGACATATTGGTTTCTGATAGAGAGTATAAAAACATTCATGCAATTCAGCCACATTTCATTGCAGTTTTACAGCCAAACTTTTTGTGAATCATCTGATGAAGTTCATGGCACACTGATGGAAGTATCTCACTGGAAGAGGACTAAGTGAACGTAGGGATAGAGAAAGAAGAATTTAAACCTTATGCTTACACACATATTTTTGGGGGGAGAAGTGGAATGAACTGAATTGAGATCAGCTAATAACCAGTGGCTGGTGGAGAATGTTAACAACTAAATCAAATAGTATAAAGATATCAAGAATCTTAACAAAAGTGTTATAACAAAGATCTGTAAACTTTTGGAAGTCCTTTCCCTATTTCTGTATCCAAAATAACAGTTTTTGTAAAGCACGAGAAAAAAATTGTTCATATTTTAAAATATTTATAAGAAAAATGGTCACTTGTCATTATCCTTCAACAATGAGTCTGTTTTTCACTTAGCTGTAAAGATATTTAAAGTCTGGACTCTGTGTAACAAGAACTGCTCTTAACAAATTACATTATTTGCACAGTGTGCATTTAGTCTTTCATATAATTTAAAAAATTCTTACTACAATTTTTGGTAACAAAAGGAGACAGTTATTATACGAGACCTCACAGAGTTATTTGCTTCTACTAGAATGAAGATCATGTATAAATTGTGTACAGATTTTCTTTGCATTTCTGTGTGATTACTGAATCATATATGAAACCTTGTTTTCTTCAGTCATCATCATCATCATCATCATGGCTTGGCTTCTCGAACAAAGATCCGGGAAGGGCTTTTCCCACGCTCACTGCAAGCGATGAGTGCACCCTCCGGGCCTGTGCGGTGGATTTTTTAGGTGAGGCGCAGCGTGCGCAGAACTGGCTCCACCCTTTACACCTGAGGTTCATCTGCCAGGGCCTAGCGAGCTTGGACAGTGACAGCGAAGTCCTCGGGTTGTAGGTTTGGTTAGAGTATCCTTCTCTTAGATGGATGAGCCTTACAGGGCTAAACGAGCTCCATCTGCCCGGGTTTGGAGTCAGAGTTGTCCTTCTCCTAGGATGGCTGCCCGAAGGCTAGTGAGCCCATCCTGCCCGTCGACACACTTTGTCTGACCCTTCAGTTGAGACCTGCCTGGCTTGGGAGACCCCACTGGAGGCACATGCCACCACCAGCACAGCTCTCAACCTCACAAGGGCATGCAAGCTCTTTCCCCACGACAAGGGGGTGCCCGTGAAAGAGTCGCTGCTCTACCTCTGGACATCACAGACCCGGGCACCGGGCGGCCGGGGCCTGCCAAGAACGGGAGTCCTGGAGGGTACAGCAGAAGCAAATAACATCCTTGCCCTTTAACCCAAATGGTTGTCCAGAAGGTATTAAACTCTGCCTTTAAGAACTGCATTTAAAACTCTTGCTTCATACTTTTTCTTAGCTCAAATACACATGCCATAAAATTCAAAGCTTGGCCTGCCCACTTACAATCAATGAAATACTTCAACCTCTGCATGACCTAACTCTGATCTGCTACCAGCCTTAGGCAGCTTCCCTGTTTCTAGCTTTCTTAAATATGAAAAAGAGCATAACTGGTTTCTTTCAGTGAATCTGAATGTCTGAGAAAAACCAGCACCTTTGGTAAGTTCCCTTTATCTTTGGATGGGTTTATTTTAGGACAGCATTGCTGCACAGCAGTATTTGGAGCAAAAAGCTAGAACTACCCCAAACTGGAGCTGAGAGGCAGATGTTGAACGGTTGATGCGGATAGCGGCAGAGCTATATCAGTCATCAGACCAAACCTGAGACTCATTTGTAGGCTGAACAAGTTGTCTGTTCTGACTTAGCATAGGTAAGATTAATTTACTGCTTCATTTCCCCAGGACAGATAGTCTCACCTTTTCTCTCACTTTTAATCTATCTTCTTAATCCTTTAGAGCGTTGTTTCCCCCTTCACCCCCACCCCCCATTATTGGTAGAGTTGTTATAACCCTCTCTTTCCGCACCTTTAATTCAAGAAAGGCTGACTTTCACCTCTATCTGGGATCTTCACAGTATCTGATACAGCTCTTGAGACCTCCTGCTGAGCAAGAAATCACTACAGCACATCAAGAGAAGATTCAACACTCTGCTGCTCTTAAGAAAACAGCTGAAATATACTGATCACTTCTTCCTCTCTCCTCTCACTGTGTGCTCCAATCTAGACAGTCCTTTGTGTTCATGTTTTGAAATCCTTGCATAGGACCTACTGGACCAATGCTGAAATTGCCAAAACTTTGCTACACTGGGCTAGGCAGCATTTTGTCCGTAGTTACTTGAAGGGAAAG
>NW_010407607.1:6276-6512 GCF_000710305.1 Buceros rhinoceros silvestris | reverse complement strand
AGAGGAATGTTTCAATGACTTTTTAGCTGAATATTAGATAGCTGAGAAGACTTGTGTGATCCAGACTGGATTTGAGGTGAGGGGAGCTTGAGGTACTTGGGTGGGGGAACCTGAAGTGCAGAAAAGCAGAGAGGAAGAGGGATCTCTCAGGGGTTAATGTATTAAGTCCTAGGTCTGGTAGAGTCCAGAGATGAGCTTTAGGCCTGAATTTCAGCACAGTAGAATCATCTCTCTTT
>NW_010407607.1:4728-6195 GCF_000710305.1 Buceros rhinoceros silvestris | reverse complement strand
TCTTTCCCTTTGTTGAATGAATATGGATTTACTTCTCAGAATGGATCTACCCCCAGATCTACCGTTCTACGTTTAAGGCAGTCAAGATGAGCAGAGACCCTAAATTCCCCCAGTGGCTGTGATGATGACTAGCCTATGGAGAACCAGCTATTGAGGCCCTTGTCCTCATCCTTTGAGTCAGCAAAGCATCTTTATAAATGAAATTAACAAGTCATTTATCCATAAGAATGAGTTAGCAGTAGCTTTTACACTAGTCAAACAATAGTTCCCCAAAATCCAGTGGATTTCAATGGGAGAAAGACTGGTAGAGTGTGATATTTTTAGAGTGATTATTAGATAGCTGAAACAAATTAAGCAACTTGCATAGGTTGCACCTACTGTTTTTAGTCAATACCTTTTACAGGGCTGTTTGCCCCATCCTTCAGACAGTTGTCTGAATTTATCATTTTTTGTAAAAGCCTGATTTCTCTACTGATTTAAAACAACCCGTGCTGACTAGATCAAACTAACTCATAACTCCTGGAAATTTCAAGCATGATGCACTTTGGTCCAGCTCATAAAGAAAGTAGCAAGTCTTAAAGTGGCCTTTACAGGACAAAGCTTTACTGGCCGTCTTAACAACACACCGCATCCCAGACAAGCTATAATTCAGTAAATCCAGAGAGGTGTTTATTGTCTGGCTTTGATGATGGACCTATGTCACCAGAAAGCTACTGGGATGGAAAGAGGACTTGTCCATGTCTTAGTCTCCTAATGACAATTAAAAGAATATATTTTGTTTCCTTTTTTAAATTTTTTAAATTTATTTTCCATTCTTTCATTATTACTCCAGTCCATTCCCATCATATGGCAGCAGAGATGTTGAACATTCATTGGGCTATACTGGATTCAAAGACCAGAGCAGAACAATGAAGGGGAACAGACCTCTGCTCTCAAAATGAGCATTGACTATTGTTTCTGCTCACAGAGCTGACTGGCTACTCAGGGGAAAATTGTTATGATTTGGAGGGTCTCGTTGACAGGAATATTTGTTACCCATTTGCCTCCAAAGCTGTTGCATCACTTTGTGGCCTGGAAAACCCTTCCTCCAGCAGATGGCATTCGTAGCTCATTTCTCCCCGATGTGCATCAACCTCACACTGAGGATGCCTGTGCCCAGTCAAAGCTCTCTTGGCTCTTATCAGTGTGCACGACTGCCTGTTTCACTGCCACACTAAAAAATGATAATCCAAGCATCAGCTTCTTATAAAATAATAAAGGAAAAAAGGCTATAAATGGCAGATGTTTTGAAAAATTTGAGCTTTTTGTCTTAAAAGAAAAGCCTTGGGCTGCTATCACTTTTATTTTCTCTCTATTATGATGCCTGCCAAGCGTATTTTCAGGAAAATAAAAACAGGTCATGAAACTGATATGTATGTGTGTGTGTGTGTGTGTGTGAACTACTCTGCAATAAAGCTATTTTGCGCT
>NW_010407607.1:3872-4603 GCF_000710305.1 Buceros rhinoceros silvestris | reverse complement strand
ACTTTATATAACATATAAAGTCCCAGGAGAATTCACTGCCTTTGAAAAGATGGGATATTAATCACAGGAAATAATAATAATAATAGCCAGAGATTATTGTACATTTACTCTTTTTACCCTGACAGATAAAGCAAAGTCCCTTCTGAGCTTCTATCAAGGCCTACTGTGTTGTATTTCTTTCAATAGGCTTCACGCTGACAGGATTGCACATACTAATTAAGGTCTTGCAATAGGCAAAGTGAGTATTACTACTTCTGTGGAACTTTGATTTTCCATTCCAAGTGGCAACAACTTGTGGCATATATAGAACTGTGTATTAAATCCTAAAATATTTTATGTCATTTGTTTCTATTACTTTCTAATGAATATTAATTCAGCCTCCCAATTTTGCAAGGAAAAGAAACACTTATCATAGACATAATTCATACACACACAGAGAGGCAAAAACTCAGAACCCTGTCAGATTCAAATTAAAAACACCAGAAAGGAAAATTTAACCAGAATAGCTACTGCACCAAGTGAATACAGAGTGAGGGAAAAATTATCCGTCCAAGCCTGAATCCATCTACAATTTGCTGTACCTTATTTAAAGACATGAGTGTGGACAAAGTATGCTCTTAATTACGAATGTTCCTATTTATGGTTTCTCAAATTGTTTTAGTGCCTTTGAATAGTGGACAAAAGAAGTTCCCAGGTATGATGGCATGAGGAAACAATGCTGTTAGGGAAAG
>NW_010407607.1:0-3791 GCF_000710305.1 Buceros rhinoceros silvestris | reverse complement strand
GGGAAAGATATGCAGTGGTATTACAGAGCATGGCACTTTGGAGAAAGTAATAGTCGATTAAGGAAACTGCTAATGTAATACAGGGCCTTGCCATTGTTCAAAGTTTTTTCAAATCCATCCCTCTTTGGTACTGGCTGAGAACTATTGGCAGCTGCGGTCTGTTTATGTGGTCTCTGCGCACTAAATTTGCCTTAATTAAGTTTTTGATGGAAATGTCAGGGTTGCAGAGAACAGCAAAAACACTGCTGGCAGTGGCCAGCTATTTCCTGGCAGAAGCCTCAGAGAAAGGGGAATACTTGGGGAGTTAGAAGCTGGCCTGCTAGTCTTATGCTTGAAGGAACTGGATTTGGTTTCTTTGTGTATAGTGCCTTCTTCAGCTGTCTGGGGAAAAGTGATTTCATATTTCTTTGCTTCAGTTCCTGAATTACAGTTTGCCCATATTAATAACTCTTTGTTTGAAAAGGATTCATTGACTGTTTGTCTTTTTTTTCCTGATCCAAGCCGCTGAAATACCCACTGTGAGTACCTCATCATATATCGATGAGAGAGTTTTCCATGTCAAGAGGAAATTACACGTGTGGTTATTACACTTTACAAAAGGAAGAGAAGACCTTGGTTTCCAAGAGCAGCATCAGCTTGGCAAACTCAAAATGGGTGCCTATGTTCTTAAAAAGATGGAATCAGGTTATTTACATCAGTTTTTATTTACCACTTTCCCTTAAAAATGAACACAACTAAAGGGCTATATAAAATGTTTGGAGACTGGAGGGAAATTTTCATTGCTTTAGTTCTGGCTCAGAAGTCATCAACAGCTTTCAGCTAAATAATTCACTAAAATCATTCTCCGTCTTACAAAAATGTAAGAATACACTAAGTGTTGTTGTAGCTGGATGTTTAACGGAACTCTGCATACTGTAGTTTTCTATATGTTATGATCTGCACACATCTTTAAGGCCAAGCCTACAGTCCCTGGTAGAAGTTGTCAGAGGTCAGAGCCATTTAACTGCTAAGTCTTCAGAGTTTTGCCACTAACTTTAATTCACACAATATCCAACCTTTGGCTAGTGGCTTTATGTGTTTTTCTTTTTGCCCTGGTGATAAAGAAGGTGACTACATGCTAACAAAATCCAAACTTAGTTGGCAGTCTAAGTTAATGACTGTCATGAGGTATTTGCTGAATGTAAGCTAGACTATCAAAATCAAATTACTTAAGAAACCTGGGAGCAATATCTCATTCATACCCTTCCTGTTACAGTTTCTGAGCTGCCTAAGAAAAATTTTTGCAGCTGCTTTTGCATGTTTGCTATCCTGGATGGATGGAAAGACATTTTAAGCCTGATGAAACACTTTCAGAGAAAAGTCAGGGAGATGCTTTTCCTCACGTCTTTGTTATGTTGTATGAATTACAGTTTTAAATCTCCTGCACTTATTTTCTATTTGTTATGTATATATAATATATTTGATTCATATGATAACTGAAATGTTTAACATAGGAAATTTTCTGTCTTTTGGTATTTAACATTCAAAAAATGAGATTTGAGGAAGTCTGACAAGTGCTGTTGACAACATCAAGAGACAGCTGTCTTCCACAGTTCTGCTGTACTCTTTAAGGTGAATAACTGGCATACCTGTGATCTTTATATACTTTAGCTTTTTCCTCTCTAAGCTTTGCATCTACCTTTTCCTCTTTTCCATACAGTTTTGCTTTACAAACTACTACTGCTGGTACCATGGGAGGGATTTCTTTTCCCTTACTTCTCTGAACATCTCTTTCAGGGTAAGTGAAGTGGTACAGAAACTGCTTTTTGCTATGTCTGCTGTGGATGTATTGCTTTCTATTGCTTTTCTGCTTTCAGCAGTTCATTTGCAGTCTGCACTTCTGATCTCCTCCCTCATCTTCCTCACAATGACTCTAGTTTCTGATTTCAGATACTCCTTTTCACAATAAGCAGTTATCAGCAATCGTCTTCCAGAAAGCATAAATGTTTTCTGGGTCCTGATTTTTGGAACTGGCCTCTGTGAGGAGTGGTTGAAGACCACTTACTTCTTTTTGCAAGAAAAATCAGTGACAAAGGGTGTGAGACTAGGGGGGGAAGGTGAGACTAAGGGGGGGCGGTAAGCCTCATGCCCACGTGCTTGCCACCTCCAACCTTGACACCACAGCTGCAGGGATGTGCCCTGGGCAGGTCAGGCTGCCTGCTCTTCTGACAGTACTGCCCCTTCAGCTTGCACATACCGAGGTCAGGCTGAGCACTGAATTTCACATTGCACTCTCTCTTTGCTCGATATTTTAATGAGTGGCCACATTTCTCCACTAATATTAGTGGCATTCATGTATTTGCTATTTACACCTTCAAAAAGTTGGGCTAATTCCAGTTCAAACTGGACTAAGACTTAAAGCACGTGTGTTTTTAAGGATTATTTTCATAGGAAAAGGCCAAACTGGGAAAATTCTTGAAGTAAAGCTGACATTTCTTTGCAGATTTCTGAGTATGCAAAAGTGGTTTTGTGATGGTAACTCATGAAAGGTTGTTGCAAACACAGTAATCTTGTAAATAGGTTGCCTAGGCATCTAGAGACATTTAGAATGACATATTACATTTTTTGTTCTTCTTAGTTTTGACCTTTTTGCAATATCTTGGGTAGTCTGATTCATACCATACAGAAAAAAAATTAATGAATGTTGAATATCCTTTTTTCCCCTGTCATGCAATCCTTACTCTTTTTCTAAACAAACACTAGTCAAACCTATTGTAGTCAGTGATGTACAAACAAATTTTCTTCTGTATCAGTGTAATTTTTCTGTGAACTATGTCATTATATTAATTTGAATTTTGATTCACTCTCTTTTGGAAATGCTTAGAATCTGATTAAATAATAAGAATAGTAATTACATTCTCTAGGACAGATGAATTATCTAACAATTATGCATTAACCATGGCTCTTGTTGTATTTGAGGTTTAGAAAGGAAAATGGAGGCTTAAAATTATTAGTTAAATTATTTATGTGGTTACAAATAAATCAATCAATAAAATATCTACTCACTGGAGCAGTGCAGGATAAAAGAATTTCAGAAGAAAAATGGGTCTGTCATAGTCATTTGGATGCTAACAGCCAGCTTCAGCTTGCCTGCTGTGTTGCATGGGAGGCTGTTTCACTGTATCTGAGCTTTTGCAACTCACCCAATAATTGAACAACACAATTGAACTTCTGTATTTTTTAATTGCTGGCTAACTGTTACTTGCACAGCTATTTCAGTTACTGGTTATGTATGGGGACAGGGAATTGTAAGACATGTATGTAAGCCACAGCTTCCTCCGCAAATCCACCTGACTGAAACCTGTTCTGGGAAAATGTAAGTCCCCTATGGCAAATGTGCTACTGCAAATGGCCTTCTGTAAGTGTCTTCCTAAAAATCTATTGACAAGTCTAGGTAGAAGGAGTTGAAAATAATGCAAGAGACTGACATAGGAGCACAACTTTTTTGCAAAGGCTTGTGAGACAATCTGAAGCTTAAATCTTGACATGATGCTTGTCCTCTAGTCTTACCTGTGGACTACTAGTAGAGTAATTTTTAATCTGGATTAAGACTTCTGTAAGTCGGTAGGCAACAAATCCATATCAGGGCTGATTTTCTCTTTTGGTGTAGACAGCAGCGAATCAAAAAAAAGCTGAGAAGAAAGCAAGAGCTGGGAACAAATATTAAAATTTTGTAATTTATTGTTTATTTTAGTATTTTTATTTTGATTGATTTATTTATTTATTATTGGAAAAATTTAATATTTATTTTA
>NW_010407606.1:68347-123496 GCF_000710305.1 Buceros rhinoceros silvestris | reverse complement strand
GGGGTGGGGGGGTGGGTATTATCTTATGTGCTATATTAAAAATAGCATTTAAAAAAGAGAGAGAATCAATCAGCAGCAGAAGTCCTGTTCCGTGGGACTCCCCATCCCAGACACTTATCCTGGCTTTGTTTTCTTGGCGTTTAACGATATTCTTTATGTGGGCAATCTGGAGCCTTCAATTCCCTCAGCCTGTCTCTTGGCTCTTAATGCTGTATTTGTTTGGTAAATTGTCTCCATGTTAATCTTCTTCATCAACTACTTGGGGTCAGATTTGAAAAATCTTTGATCAAATCTACTGCCACCCAAGCTTCTTCGCTGCCATGTGCTTCTGATATGTTCTTATGCACATTAGCGGGTCATTTACTCATTAAAGAACAACGAAAAACATGCAGAGTATGAGATGTCCTGCAGCAGACTTTGAACTGTTTATGAAATCATTTCTCTCACTTTTGTTTTTTGCAAAGGAGATAAGAGTGTTTTCAGGGAGATTACTGCCTGCTGCACAGTCTCCTTTCTCCTCCCTTGCTGCATTACAAGGTTCAAAAATTACTCCGCAAAAAGAAAGCTCTGGCATTTCAGATTCTTCCTGTTGCACTAGCAGTAAATGACAAATTTAAGAGATTTCATGCCTTCCTACTCAGAAACCAAAGGGCACACCAGCTCTTGAACGTGCTGGTCATCTGTGCCGCTACTACCACACATCTCCAAGTCCAGCAATTGTGTAGGAGATCCACACCCTTGAGGAAGGCAGGATCTGGCCCTAGTTCCTCCACGAGCATACCTGGCTTGGCACACAACCACTCTCATGATGCTCATCAGACTCTTCGTATCAAACACCTTGCACCCATCTGCTCTCTACTACAGTTGTAAAAACAAACACTGAGGGCTTAAACTAAAAGTAAATATTTCCAAGATTTTTTTGGAAAGATTTTTCCTGGGCTGGTGGGACGAAGCGAGCAGCGTGGCTGAGCACATGGGATGTGCTTCAAAGACGACCTAGCGAGGAACCGGTGGAGGTCAGCGGAGATGTTCAGGGCAAGGGTAGGATCAAGTCCCTCACCATTACTAGCCAAGAGCGCTATTTACTTTTCAGCGGTTTCCAATAATGTGTTTTTCTGTTATGTTTGAGGTCAGAGGGACCACAAAGCGAGCCACTTGCAAATCAAGTCTGAATATTTTATTTCAGGATTCTTTTAGCTTGCATAATCATTTGGTTTATGTTTACATTTGCCTTTGTTTTTATAACACATGGCACCAAACAAGTTCAAGTAAATGGCTTAATCAAATGAAAAGCCCCTTTTTCCTAAAAAAAAAAATAAAACAAAACATAAAACTCCAACTTTAATATATTATGAAACTTGGGGGTGTGTATGTGTGTGCTCTATCAACTCCAAATAAAGACTTTTTCAGTTATAACGAATTTTCAAAGCTGCTTTTTAACTGCTTTTCATGTCAGCAGTCTCTAAAGACTAAAAAAAAAGTATTCTTACAACTTTTACATAGCCCCTGTATGGCATCGCTTGAGATCTGCTTTTTTTTCCCTATGTCAATGCAACATCCCATATTTTATGGGCTAAACCCTTTCCTTAGGTGCCTCTTATCATTTCCACTAGCCCTCTGCTGTCTTCCCACCACCAAATGTTGCATGTGTGTAATTACACTGCAGGAGACACTGCACAGGGATCTCCCAGTCACTCTGCATAAGCAAAACAAAACCAAAACAGAAAAGTTCACGCTTCCAGACTCAGCTATGAAGAAACTGCTGAGGGTCTGGGTCTTGTTTTGGCCTGATTTACAAAGACATTGTAATAAAATTGATAAAACTCTGTCTGATGATGAACTCGGTTTGGAGCTGGCTGCCTGTCCATGGGGGAGGAGAGCTATGAGCTGTTTGAGCATCACCCTAGAAAACCCATCACAACTATCCCATAAACAATGGAGTGAGACGACCGTTGGACACGATGACGATGGCTGGGCGAGAGCCTTGAAGTCAATGGGAGGTTTGGCGGGGGTTTTAATTAGGCCAGGATTTCAGCCAGTGAGCTTTGGGCATTTAGCAGCCCATTTGGAAAGAGGCCAACCCCAGGAAGAAAGAGGCTGACCAGCAGGAAGAGGAAGTTCCTGGATTTCCCCACAGCAGCAGCTTCCTTTCCCCTGGCACTCAAGAAGTGACAAACCTCACACCTCCGCTCAGCGCGAGCTGTGGCAGGAACCAAACCACAATAAACAAAACGAGGCACCGATTTTTTTTCCTCCTCTGCATGATATCTGGAGTGAGATGCTCAGAGGAGCCAACACAGGCAAAGGGCTTTGCCAAAATTATTTGCAAATGCTCAAACCCAGAAAGCAGAGAAGCACAAAGTTGAGTGACTCATTTGAGCGATGGAATCACTATGGAAATGCTCAGAAGTTATTTGTCCGTAATTAAAAGCCACCTCACATGGCCACACCTGGAGAACCAGCACATCAGGCACTGCAGGGTTAGTAGTTCTTCCCAGCTTTAACATCCCATATTTTTACTCCCAGAGTCATTGTTGAGGGCTGCAGTTTGCGTTTCAGGGACACAGTAGGCTCCTAAGACAACGCTTAAAAGGTAAATTGACTTGGCCCCCTAATGCAGCTTCTGAACAAGGAGCATCATCGCTAAACAGAGGAAGAGAAGAAACCCTCATCCTGCTCCAGGATGAGAGGACTGACTGCATTATCAGATCCAAAAGGTACAAGAATCACCAAGCAGGTTTACAAGAACAAGTTAATAAGTTAAAAAGAGAAAGCAAACCAGGGAGGATCCTTTGGTGTTGGGATTAGCTCAGTGCCTCCCGCATCCAAAAAATTCTTTGCTCTAATCCTCATGTGCATACTGGATGCACACATGGTGGCTGCAGCCCGTCCTCCACTGCCCACGGAGGGAGAGACGGCCTCAAGGCACATGTTCTGGCAAACACCTTTCCCCTCAAGGTGAGGGCACGAACATTTATTAGGAAAGATTGTTCCTGTTGACTTTTTGTCATTTAAAACTAAGGGAGCAGTCATATAATCAGATTTCCACGTACACAGAGTTAACACCACGCAAGGGGCAGAGAAAACTTTGATAAAGTAAGAACTGTTCAAGAGTTAAAGCAGGAGAGATTTGCTGCCTAAAGATGTCCAAAAACCCAGGAACAACTCCCATAACAAGAATTTCCACTGGAAAACTGAGTTTATGCCTAAAATAAAATCTTTAATCTCAACTTCATTTGTTAAGAAGAGCCATATCACTTTGTCTGAAGATCTCTAAAAGCTTTGTAGGAATTAAATTAACTTTCATTTGTTAAGAAAATATCACAACCACCTCATTAGACAGACTGAAAGCAGTTTAGATGTATATTTTGTAAATATATACATATCTATATCCTCCTGAAGGTGCATATATACTTACACACATAAACAGAGTTCCCAGCAAGTAGATACCTGCTGCTGCATTTCTTTCCAACTTCCCGCTGAAAAAATTCAGCGCCATTGAGGCTGGAGGTCATAACTTGCAAGCAAAAGGCAAGACTCAACTCTTTTCAGCTGATCACAAGACTTAAATCCTTTCTTGTACATATGTACACATCAAAGCGCACGTGTCAAAGGAGATGACGTAAGTCATCTCCATTATTGGCATTTTACGAAACAGTGAAAGCAGCCTTAAGTAAACAAGAGGCTGGCAGAAACACGCTAATTTAATAGAGGTGTCAGTTTTGAAGAGGAGCGCTTGTACTCTAGATGTATCAGGGTGTTTTTTGCAACCATGAAAGGTTCCCCGGTAATTACACAGACTCCTCTGCAGATTTGACCAAGTTTAAAAACTCCCTGTTCTCTCAAAAGCCGGTTTCTTGCCAGTTTTGATTTCTCCAGCTACACCAAATGCATGGACACACGATTAATTTCTTTGATAGGAAACACGTACTTTTCCAGTGGTCTAGTTCAAGTAAATAGGACATCACTCTCCTTCACAGCCCCAAAACATTAACATACCACCTGCAAGACCCACCTTCAGCAGCATCTCTGATTTGAGGTGGAATATTTTAAATATTTTTCAGCAAGACAGATTCTCGCATAAAATAAATTTGCGCATAGAGTAAATGTAGGGAGTAAAGGGACACCAAACCACCCAGTAGAATAACTCCATAGTACATGTACAGGGAAGGCGTCTCGGTATCTTGGAACTTAAACCAGTGTATGAGCCAGGTGCTGCCCTTCAGGGTTGGCAAGGATTTTCCTCAACTGCCGTGAACCCTCTCTGCCCTGCCCTGTAGCACCATAAATATTGCTGCTGTAAGAGGAAGTTACAACTAATATAGACATTTCTTCTCCTCACTTTTTTTTGTTTGTTTTAAAGATAGTCTGAAAATCAGATTTTTTTTTCCTTGTAGCAAACAGAAGCAGATCAAGCATTTTAATTACTCTTGGGTCGTTTGCACTCATATAATTTCATACCCACATATCTTTAATATTTATAGCAGACACTGAAAAAATTTAACATATGTAGTGATTTTCACCACGTAACTCCACACTCCTCCTGAATACAAAGATGTAATTTGTCACCATTTCTACAACCTGCTAAAAATCCAGCTAATAATTCATGTGAACAAGTTGCTCCTCTATGATTTTAATTAAAACACAAATGCCTTGCACACTTCAAATTGTAATATCCTGTACGTGTATTTTAACTACTGCCTGATCAGAGGGGGGTTTTGTAAATAAGATGCATTCTCATATCTGAAGAAGTTCTACGTAATTAGCTGAACACAATAAAACAGATATTTTAAGACGACCCTAAAATAGCAACCCTAATGAGAAGCATGTAAAACAGAAATAAAACATTTAAGAAGCAATAACAACAATTGGTGAGGCCCAAGATAAAGACCAAGTCAGGACTAAAACAAAATTCTATTAAGAGGGCAGCAGTTTCTTACATTTTAAAGAAAAGTTCATATTCTTTGGAGACTAGAGTGAGGGGGTTTTCAGAAAGGAATCCATAAAACAGGAAATTTACCGTAAAATTGGAACGGTACCTCACATGGGATCAAGTGGTTGTTTCGCAGCGGCTGCATGTGCTCGCTGGTTCAATGAATATAAAAAAAAGTTATGATTATGATGCATAGGGGATAAAACCAGCCTCAAAATAATTTTTTTTCACAATACTTCCTAACTAACACGTCCCCATTGCCTTAAGAGCCTTTCATGTTAATGAGAGGTTAAAGCAGTCACTTCTGGATGTCTGCATTTGTGTGGGTGTATATATTAACACTGTTTGCTGGCTCCAGAAAACCATCCACCAAAGGTGATGTTTTGCCCTCAGATGCACACCCAGAGCTCCAATTAAAGTCGGGGGAATTGTGTGTGCATATCTGAGGGATAGCTGGCCCCAAAATCTATTTCTCAAGTTGCTGAAAATCTCCCTGGAACAAAATGAAAGTGATAACAGGAACAGAATATGATAAAATAACTGCGCTCTCTGGAGACACTGAGACCACATCCTTTGTTTTTCTGAAAAATTCCTCAATAACTTTTCAGCTCTGTCGCTTTTTATTGCCCGAGCTCTATAGTATTCCTGTCCTCATCACTGTCTTTTTTTTTTTCCCCCCACTGGTCTGTAATTTGTCAGTGATTTCTACGTCTTAAAAAGCAGACCCAAAGCTTTCTCCAGACCCTTTTTCAGAAAGTGGAGGTAGATGTGAGGAGGCAGCAGGTTTGACAAGCTGATGCTCAGCAACAATTCCTAGCAAACAGAGATGACTTTCTTCTCACTGATGCTGTTTTCTGTTTTATCAAAAACTATGATTCATAATTTCTGGAAACTGGGGCCAAGTGGGGTGAAAGGAACTATTAATATCCTAAAAATATACACGCCCTGGTCTTGTCACCAATGTACATTAACAGTGCTCATACTACAGAACTTTTCAGAGATGCTTCACATTTTCCCTAGCCAGCCAGGACATCAGCTAAGACCTGCCAGGAGTATTTGCTTGTTTGAAGTTAGATTAACAGTGCAATTCATAGCTCAAATAAATACTGCTGCTCTGCCTTACACGAGTTACCTGCTGCCCCCCTGTTTTTGCAAAGGCTTGATGGTGCTGGTGTTACCTTGGTACGTATTAACATTTGTATATGGTAAAATCAGGTGACAATCTGTGCAAATCTTTCCTGGAAATAAATCATTTTTATCTTGAATTTAAATTCTGTTTAGAGCAACCTTGGGAAAAAATAAGAGGGAATGGTAAGACACATTTGAACTGGTTTGTGTAATCTGGCTGTATTTGTGGCTTCTATTTTTCTGGGAAGGAGGTCTCAGATAGTGTCACTGTATTTCTTGTATTCTCTAGTCCTAGGGGAAAGTTGACCTTATTTTCTTTTTCCCACTACTTGAACCTTTGGTTTGCTGCAGAATTCCAGGAAGAACTTCCTGCAGGAGAACAATATCTGGCACCCATTGAGCTGACTCAGTGAAGGAGCAGTATACTAAAGGGTAGGTCACCGTCAAGTAAATAAGGTAAATCATTGTTATCCTGGATACAAGACCTCGGAGGCGAAGCTGTAACACCTTTCAGGAAGCTAAGAACAGTGAGCCGAAGGCTGCTGCTCTCTTAGTAACAGTAAATGGACTGTGGGTCACTGTCTTACAACACTGGTTGTGCTTTTAGTGCACATCTTTATTCTGTTAAAAAGGCAGCATCAAAAGCACTCCCACTTAACTTCAGGCATGGGAGAGAGGGTTTGCTTGGTTTATTTTTTCCCCCCCCGAAGAGGAGTTTACTTTATTTTTAGTAAATTCACGTACTTTTTCTAACTATATGGAGGTGATTAAAATAATGCAAGCAATAAAATGACAAGGAGCTGTTGGCAGGTCACCTCATAGTTTAAGTACTGACATAAATGCACTTGGTTAAGAAAGTAACTCTAGGTCAAGGCAGCAAGTCTACATTGTCCAACGCTACACAGTGAATCCACACTCACCACAGCGTGGTTTTGCCCTGGTTTCTCACAAAGAGCTCCAACTTAGGCAACAAAAGCATGATGGACTTCAGTCTGGACAACAGTAAGTTTATTCTGTCTGGAGGTCAAATTAAAGGTGGAGTTGTTTTCTGGCAGCCACCAGTACGCACAAAATATGTTTGTCATTTTCCTGCCCGGGTCCAGCCACAAGAGAAGTAAAGAACAGAACAGGAAATGTAGGAGAAAGTATAAAAAGAGACCAACAGCCTTCTCTAAGTCTTACCAGAGCAGTTCTGCAAAGCCATGGTAGCAGGAGCGCAGAGCATGGTGGTGACTCCACTCCCACACTGCTGGGTCAGGACAGCAAACCCGTCCTGACCGAGGCAGAGCCCTGCACAGCCAAGCAGGCTGGTCTTCACCAACCCTCTCCCTCAATCCCCTTGCTCCCAGCTTTGATCCAAATTGCTAACCTAGATCTAAGAAACATTTCCTGATCAAACAAATGTAGCAGTTCCTCTGGTCTCTCGTTGTGCTTTCCCACCTTCCTGCAATTGCCAGAGCTAAAGATATACCTTTAACAAACGCATTGAGCTGCTCCTGGCACAAGGGTTTGGTAAAAAGGAGCAGGTTCATCTGTTTCATCACCCTGCTAGGTAACTCTGCTGGCTCCAGGGAGAGCATGGATATGCAGAGTGGCCGTTTCCTACTCACATTTCTGTTCCAGCATCTCGACTGTGACCGCAGGCACTGGATGCACTTGAGCCTACAGTACTCCCTGATCCTTTCGGCTCACTCCTTCATTAACTCAGACTCTATCCGACTCGGGAGCGGGTTTTGTGCAGCAGAGCATTCCTAATAAACACCCACATCTCATTCAAAACCACTCTCAGTGTTGACGCTATTCTGAAATTCTGCGGTTAATCTGGACTCTAATTTCAGCGCTTTTGCAGCAGCTGAGAATCCATTGCCTTGAAGTGTAAATCCAGAAAGGATTAAATGAAATTTTAAAAACAGGGCCTCTTCTTTAAGGCAAACAAGCATATGGTTTTAAATATTCCAGAATTCTAGCTGTACCTGTGAAACATAAGCCTAAGCAGATCACAAGCCTGGGTGCTAGTTAACTAGACTAGTGCAAAAGCTTCAGCACACTTAAATTAGAAGACTTTTAGGGAATCACATTCCTTTGAGTTGACATTGGCAATCCGACTAAGACACATCGCACCGGCGGGGCAGTTATCCCAAACTCGGTTCGGGATGGTACAAGTGATCTGCAGAGAGCCGTTGCCCTTGAGATGAAGGGAGCAGCGAGGCAAAATAGACGGATGTGTAACAACCACATGTTTCTTGAGGGAAAAGCAGGCTCTGGCAGAGCTCCAGCAAGGGTACAGCAGGCAGCTGCATCTCGCTCTGAAAATGCAGCAACCACCTTCTACAAGGGGATGAAGAGAGGCTGCTCCTCTGCATATAACTCCTTGCAACCCACAGCCGTGTCTCTGGTACAACTTTACACCAATGTTTTATTATTCTCACCAGGGAGAAGCACGTTTCTGTAAATGCATTAGAAGTGTAAATATATTAATGCAATACTTTCTCCCAATTAAATAATTTATATACTCCCTTTATAACTGAAGCATGAAAGAATATGTGGCTTTCTGCTAATATTTGAAATGGCAGAGGTTCAAGTACTGCCACTTTAGGGAGTCCAGGAGTTGTAGGTAAAACAGGAGTCTACGTTCGGCAGCAGCCACGTGATCCGGCATCCCTGTATCATATTGTACTAATATATAAACTGATGGCATATGCGATACCACACCAGTGAAAAAAACATCATCTATAACACATAGTAAATTTTTAGTGCTTTCCCCTAAGTGTGAAATAGGAAAAGAGGTATATTCCATAGTGCAATATCAAAAATGTATTTTTCCTCCAACGTTTGTGAGAACCTGCAGATCAGACCTCTGCAACAGCTCTCCCCAGGCAGGAAAAATCATTTCCTGTCTCTTTTCCCATGAATTTCGCTGCAATTTGCAGGACTTTGTGGGAAATTTGCCACAATTTGTGGGACGCTTCGGTCCTCTATGGGAGTTTGCAGTTGTGTGCTGCTGCAGCCTGAAGACCTCGCTGAGATACAGATTTCATATGGTGGGATTTAAACACCGAACTTCACGTGGGGATAGAGAACGGCCTTGTTTGTTCCAAATCACTGGGAATGATGTATTACTCCATGCTCACAGAGGTTCGAAATCAGCTGGACGGTCAGGAGCCCCATTCATGAGCTGTAGGTCAAGGATAATTAGGGAGAAGGAAAAGTGAACCTTCTCCACGAGAAAATTATGGGTCAAACAGGGAAGAAAGAAAAAAACCACGCACACAAATACTACTTATATTGTTGAGAAAAAGAGTTAATACTTTGACTTAATTTTTTTTATTCCTGCCTTCCACAGAAATCATCTACTCCCCATCTCCCAGGTAGCTGATGAACAAATATTGCAGCTTGTGGGCTGCATTCTCGGCTTTTCCAGTGACTGGTACAACACCATCTCATCTGCATAACTCTGCTGAATATAGGAGAGGAGAATAGATTCCTTAAATAATCACATCTCCAATTCAAGATTGGTTTAAGATCAAGTATGTAAACTGTACTTAAGGCTATTTTTTTTAAAATAGGGTAGTGTGGAGAAGGGAAGGAGGTGTGGAAGAGAGACAAGCTGATACAACAGCAGATAAACCCAGACAAGTAATACTGCTGACACAGAGAGCATCAATTCACCAGGCACTGGCCAGTGCAAGTGCTTGGTGAACAGCAAAAAAAGGGAATGCAGTAACTAAACTGAGGAGTGATGCAGAACGATCCTTCAGGAACGCTTTTCATTACTCTGATAAATGTTTGCTCAGGTAAATATTCACTCAGGTCAAAAGTACCCATAAAATTGTGTAAGACAGGACTTTTTCCCTTAGGTTTCTAAAAACCTTTAAAATGTATTTAGCTTCCTGGAATGATGCTGGCATTACATTTTCAGAAAGGAGAAAGTTGTCATCCCCTTGGTGCTTACATTTCAAAGCATCAAAAGAGTCGAAATGCTCAGGGTTTTCCCGTACTTATCAGGGATTTTGCTCACCATAAACCACTGGACTTCACCACCTTCTGTACTGAAGTATGATACTTTCGTGATACACCTACATTCCTTCATATTATGGCCACAGTTTGAACCTGCCTAAGAAAGAATCTGGTTATAAATAGGATTTAATATCTTTTGGTTTCTTGATTTTGGGGCTGATTTCTGTTATTCCAAAGCAAGTGACAACAAAAAGTAAAAAGACTGCTTCCTGTTGTAGACTTTTAAAGGAGAAATCTATCTCTCTTATAAAGAAAGCAATCTGTGTGTTTTCCACTGCTACCATCTGATGAGAAAACTGAGCCCACCCCTCACCTCTGCTCGAGGGAGAGGACATGAGCACCAGAGCGGCTGGCAAAGGCAGATCTAACCACTGTCAATGGACCGTGCTGGAATTAAGCCATTTCTAGAGATAGGTCAGAAAAATAGTTCAGAGCTCCATAGCGTTTGTTATCCATAAATTATTCAAGCTCAAATTTCTCATCAACCAAGTAAGTTTGAAAACAGGCAAAGGTCCATGGCTTTTCTTTGATGAGCACCTTGGCAATGATGGCTCAGCCAGTTTGACGCACATTCCCACTGTCTCACACGAAGCCACACAAGGCCCACTCATCGCAGTCAGTTTTGGGTTTGGATGGGGTTGTTTTGTTTTACAACTAGTTTGCAGAGGACTTTTTTCCTCCCCCATCTACAGCAAAAGCCACTGATCTGGTACTTAACAAGACAGACAGTTAATAATTCACGTGCTCACGTTAAACCAGGTAATGCCATAAAATGGTGGAACCTGCTTTTAGTTAATTTTTAAACAGCGCTTCTGAACGCTGAGGGGACTGCAAGCACCTCAACGGTATGTAATATTAAACACAGAAAAAGCTACATTTATATAACATTTATGCAACAAATCAACAAAAGTACAAAAATTCGAGGCAAATGCTCCATCCGCATCTTGTTCGTAGACTTTTTGCCGTAACGCACGCGTGCACAGAAGAGCCAGACAAATGTGAAGCCCACGAGGAGCAGCAGAACAACACAGGGCATGATCGGCTCATCCTCCACTTTCTCCCCACTTGGGCCAGACACTTGCAAAACAATAAATTTTGCTTAATTATTTTTTTAACAAGAAAGAAAAAGGGGAAAGCTTAGCACATTCACAGGGGAACTCCAGAACACAGCTTCTGGTGCTGTGTGGGCAGAAGCTTCTGTCCGAGAAACCCCACTGCATCAGTATTGCTACACAGCGTGATCCACCGGTTCCTCTTGCACCTCAGGGCCTCCAAACACACAACCTCATGTCTCCAGCAGCCCATGGATATGCTCTGACCCAGATCATAACGCCCCAGGGGTAGTTCACCTAGTAGTCCATGTTTCTTGGCTTGGCAATTCTCATCTCTATTTTGGACTTTAAAGATTCTGCACCTTCACCGGGTCAGTACATTTAGTTTAATAGAAAAATATTTACTAATTTCTAAGATACTTTTGAGACTGTTCATGTTAAACTTCACAAGTACCTTAATTTTCTCTGAATTCAGTGGTTTGCTATCTTTTAGAGCATGTATTTAGAATGTCTTAGCCCAGGATATCATATACTCAGCCTCTGGAAGAGTCTTAATATCACATTGTATGGCAAAAATTAATTTAAAACAGTCAGCAACTTAAGTTCCACCATAGGATAATTTAATATACATTCTTTGGAGCATAGATTGTTAAATGTTAAGCCTCCAGCGTGTGAGGAGGGTTAGGGGTTTTGTTTGGTTTTTAAAAATCGTTTGTTTGTTTTTATAACCTACAGAACTGATTTGGAGTTTCCCAGGGAAATACAAGCATCCTTTGAAATTTTTATTTATGAAAAATCAAATTAGGGGAAGAAAAAACCACACCACAAACCAAAACAAAGTAAAATACGCTCTCTTCATGCCATAATAGTTCGCTCTATGAGCGAGCTCTGCTAAGCCAGGCAGAAAAGCTTTGCCAGAAACGCAAGTGCTGTAGTAGCCTTCCAGGAGCGCCACAGTCACCTGAATTATGGGTGTTTCTAGTCAGATGGTCCCTCCAGCCACCCACACAGAAGCACCAACATGCTGCCCTTTACCATTGCACCATTTTTTTTTTATGTATTAAGAAGCAGCGTCTGGCAAAAGCTTCTAAAGTAAAAGCCTTTAAATGGAAACCTCAGTGACGTGCCTCCATATACACCATGAGCAAGAACAGAGCTGCTGCTCCCCACCTACATGGGAAAATGTTCAAAAAGACTGAGCCAAAATGGCTCCAGTGACTGAATTTCCTCACTTGCTCAGATCCCTTTGCTCAGGGAGCACGAACCATCACATGAGATTTGTAACTAACCGAGACCAACTCAAAGAAGAGCTCAACTTGGAAAACAAAACTAGTTGTCACAGATCTTTGGAGTCCTCTTAATGGCAGCTGACAGATTTCCCCCAGTGGAAAAATTGTCATTTTCATATAATTACTTTCCATTTTTCAAATTCAAAAAGTATGCATATTTTGCAGAAGGAAGCCTGCTTTAAGACGTCTACACGACTCTACCTACAAGGCACTAGCCAGCGCTGCTGTAATAAACTGTCATTCAAGGGACAGCAAATTTACATAGCGTGCTAATGCATGGTAACACGTGTAGTGTAACTCAGCAAAAAGCTGAGTGAGATGAAGTGGTTTCCTTGGCTTGGGACCGCCCAGATGAGGATGTTGTTATCACACAAATTAGCATGACTTGAACGTCTCCCTTTAAATGTATTAGGATAACAATAACGACAGTTCACCCTAATGTGACCTGCTTCTTCCATAACATTTAATGCAGGCAAATTAAAAGTGAAAATCTGTTACCGCTGCAAATAATGTACCTCGTATTATTTTAGGACTCTATATTTGTGTTTGGGAACATTTCAGAAAAAAAAATCTTAATGGCCAAGTAATGCATCCTTTCAACTGGTAAAGCAAAAGAGACCAAGTTCTTTGAACAAGCAAAAAAAAAATTAGAAAAGTCCAAGTTCTGTCAATTTAAAAAAAAATCCACCTAATTAAGGATTTGCAGTGTCAATGTATCATAGTTCACTTTCTGCTGCAACAATTTCTCACTTATCTGTTTCTTAAAAACTGTATATGCTGCAAATCGAATAGGACTATGGGAGGGGTGGAGTTGGGTTTTCACTATTTTTTGCCAATGTCCAATAAAGATAATTGGTGTATTAAAACTCCTTTTGTATCCTTTCTATGCAGGACCCTGTTTAAAGTACACATTATTCACAGCATTATATGCCTGAGGAGTTAGTATTCTGATCCAGCGACCGTCATCACTGCTTAAGGTGGACTCAGCCTCCCCCTTCAACAAAAAAAGTGCCCAAAGTATGCAGCCAATAACATCGAGGTTAACAAAATCTTTGTAGCAACCCTTAGAGATCAACAAAAGGGCACCGTGTGGAGCCAAGTTCCAAACTTGCCCAAGTTCACATTGCCTCAAACACGGTG
The DNA here is from genome assembly GCF_000710305.1 of Buceros rhinoceros silvestris. NCBI lineage: Eukaryota > Metazoa > Chordata > Aves > Bucerotiformes > Bucerotidae > Buceros > Buceros rhinoceros. The sequence continues at coordinate 109,937 of NW_010407606.1, read as the reverse complement.
AAGTCAGACAGTCGTGGACATGGCCCGTGACAGATAACAACATGGACAAAACTGAGTGCATCGAGTACGATGGGTTTAACTCGTAAGAGTGTCTTTTACCTCTGAGCTACTGCTTGCCAGAAGAAAGGGAGAGAGGATACTACACTGCCCTGTTGCATCACATGTTGAGTAGGAAATAAAATCTCAGCTCTTGGTGCCATTAAAGAAGTCCTAAGGCCTTCTCTCAGAAACAGACTTAATAGTCCTGCTATATCAAACCCATAAAAACAAATTTTAACATCAGTAGTTATCAGCAGATTAATACGTTGCATGACCAGCCTATGGCTTCCTCTGCTCCCCTTCAGAGGCCCCTCCGTGCCCCCACCCTCAACTTTCTTACCTCTTAAAAGCAGATTGAGAGATGGAACAGATGGACTCTGAGTCTACACAACCGTGTTTAAGGCCCAAGATAAAGCCCAAACTGGAATGGAAGCACACTCCACCCAAAACTTTGGCTTGGCTCCAAACCCCATAGTTAGTGAAACCCAAATCAGACATTTTGGAAGCTTCAAGTACGCTGGACTTCAGATAAAGCAATTTACTTTGCAGCCCGTGTATGGGTTTATGTTCACGCATCTGGCAAGAGATTTTCAAAGTACAAAGGACAGTCAAGCGCTCAACACCATTGATCTGCAGCAGAAATAGGCCACCTAGCTAAACCTCCTGCATTTAAATATCCCTTGCCTAAACCTGAAAACGATGACTAGTGTTTCCCCCTTTCTCATCATAAGCTTCTTATCCCAAAAGAGAAACATCAAAAGAGAAAGACCTTAAACATTAAACAAACACAAACTGTTAGACTTGCCTTTTTAATAAGAAAATTTAAGACAAAGCCAAGTATTTCACCATCCAAGGAAAACAGGGTGGTGTTAAGCTCTAGGTCAGGATGTTAATGGTGTTAGAACAAGTCCTAGGGCTAAGGTTAATGATGGTATCTTCCATCATAATCCTAAATGTAAAATACTTGCTATTATTAGAATCTTTTATTCCTAATCCTGTTAAATTTCTACTTTCACAGTGACTTGGAGAGTCGAAGAAGTAGAGCACAGGTCAAACGACACTTCTGTGTTAGAAATTTCTAATTCAAATGGAGGTTGCTCTTTTCTGTAAGTTAATTTTCATTTAATCTACTTTCTTTCCTTCCCCTTTAATCAAAACTAAAATATTTGCCAAGAACGGAAAGTCAGCGAGAAAACACTAGGACTTTAACTCTTTGTCTGCAGCCTAAGACAAAGATCAGGGGATATTTAGGAGACAGAAAAAGGAGGGCAAGGACCATTTGGTGAGCACTCTCCATGCTGGAGTCAGCGCTCACTGATGGTGTTTAGTCCCTGGCTCAGACCCAGCACAGTCTAGTTTCTAGAATATCTAGTGCAACCTCACAAACAAGGCTTCTGGGTAGTAACCCACCATGAAACACATTCTTAAACACCAGAGCCAGAAGTTATGAAAATATCTGGGCACTACTAAACCCCTCCAGACTCCCATCCTCAGCAGCCTTATGATGCTGGAGGTCAGCAGAACTGTTTGCACCTCAATAAATATCACATCAAGTCCATCACTTCACTTTCCAAAACTGCTGTTGTCCTGCCCTAATGCAACCAGCTTATGCCAAGAGTGACAGTGGGCAGCTGGCACCCAAGACCCTCAGGGTCACAATCCCAACTAGCCATGTCTGTGGCATCTAGCACATGATCTGTGTTAAAAACAGAGGATTTGCCCATCAGTCTGGACTATATCCTCCACATTCATGGCTCTCACAACAAAAACATCTTTAGAAGTGCTGCTGACAACTGTCCAAAAGTAAAAGTGTAGCTGATTTGAAGATACTTGCACAAGTTTGAACTTAGCCTGAAATCCCATTGCCCTTACCTGGGCTCTTGGCTTTAATCTGCTTTACTTCAGACAGAAGTTTAGCCGTGCCTATGAGAATATCAAAGGAGGGTTCAGCCTCAGTCTGCATACATCCTGCAGGCTTCAGAGGCGAAATATGGATGCCACCATAAAGCCTATCCTCATTCCAGCACCAAAGACTCATCTCCAGTGTAAATATAAGCTACATAAATAATTACACGAATACTTTAGGACCAAACATAAGGGGATGCTTAAGAACACTCTTCCAAGCATTTAAATCCTGTACTTACAGCTTCAAACACAGTTTTAAATATGTTTTAGGGAGTATTTTTACCTTGAAAGAATAAGCTGAGGTTGATTCTAGCTAATAGCATAGTCCCTACTCCATGATCTCACTGAATTCTGTAGCAATTCTTAAGAAAAGGTCCTATTTTTGCATATCAGCTTTTACATGTTATGCAAGAATATTTCATCCGTGTTTCCTTAAAGTGACCTAAGCCATTTAGGAAGCAATCACCAAGAGGCACACCAGAGCTGTCCTCATGAAATTAGGACCAGTAGATGGGTCTTTACACCCCCAAACTGGGTAATTGCGTGGCTAAATTCCCATTTGCCCATGCTATTACCTCACCTGCAGACACAGTTTTGCACGAATCTCCAGCCCAAGGTCTGCGTGACGTTCACAGTGGATGAGTTAGGAAGGCAAAGACATAACGATCAGTAACACAAACGTCTGATCCTTTAAAAAAGTCACAGAAGCAAATTGCAGCCAAACTGCAATCGTTTCTCCTCTCGTTACGAAGCATAAAATAGTCTGTTAAAAGGGTGCCTCTTGCAACGCGATGTATTTTAAAATTAAAGATGTTTGAATTTAAGAAAACTGGTTTGGAAAACACACAAAACCGCTTCAGTAATTTTAAAACTCGTATGTTCTGCATTGCTACAGTCCAGAACTGAGATCAGCTCCAAATTAAAGCACCTATAAACCATCTGTAGTGCTCTGATAATTTTAAATCACTTTACACTGCTGAAGTCCAGATTCCCTATCACTTTCAAGCTGAAACACTTATGATAAATTTGAAGAGCTCTAATAATTTTAAATCATTGTGTACTGCACATGCTCAGAACCTTGATCACTTCCAAATTCAAAGGCATATAAAAATTTGAAGAGCTTCAATTATTTTAAATCACCATGTGCAGTGTATAGAGTGATTTAAAATTGTTGTAGTGCTTCACATTTTTTTAAGCACTTCAGTTTGGAAGCGAGTCAAGAAGCATTCCAGCCTCGCAGCTCACGACACACTGGACTGGTTTTAAAACATAGCAGTCCTCAGAACGGGAAATTAAACAAAAAAGCTCTTTTTTTTTTTGCAGGAGGAAGAGAATGGCAAAGGCAGGGCAATTAAAGAAATTAGCATGTCCTTCAAGAAATAGGAGAAATATCACTTTTTTTGCCTCAGAAAAAGAGCCAAGGCATTAAAAAGATAGTTTACAACATAGCCTGAAAGACTGGATTAGGATTTTTCAACTTTCGGCAGTTAAACATGGAAAACTCCAGTTGCACCACCTTAAAGTCTGATGACAATGTTCTTTTAACCAACCAAGATTTCATCCTTAGCCTGAGATCCTCCGGCCTTAACTGTTGCTCCGAGGGTTACTAATCTCAAATTTTTGGACTTCACTGGCATTTAGTTATTCTTGCTCTATTTATCTCCAGCCAAGAATTTGTTGATGCTGCATCACGACAGCCTTCAAAGACTACTTACTAAGCAAGTATGAATGTCTATACTGGTAGGAACCACCTACCAACACATAGGAAACCCTAAACTACCTACCAGTATGGACCAGCACTTCCTCCCCCAAACCTAGTGGAGGATCCCCACTGCTGACAATGCTCAGGACCCTCAGCTCTGCAACCCTCTGCCACTCCCAAATACACGCCGTCCCCATCCTGGGCTCCTTCCCAGCTATTTCCCTCCTCTTTCTGCAGAGGACCGGACTTTGTAGAGGAGAGGATGGAGGTTATTTGTTTAACTTCAGGGGCATCTTTGTTGCCTGTAGGTCTGCGCGTGGAGCCAGCCAGGCAGTGCCCGGGAAGCGGGGCGTTCTTCATAATTCTGCTTCAGTGAAAACATACTGTCCTGCAGTTAGCAGGAAAAAGGGGAAAAGAGCCTGAAGGCGCTGGAATAATTAAGCGAATGCAGTGACAGCTGTAGCAGGTCCTGGGCAGGACTGGCTCCACTGAGCTGAATTAATGGCATCAACAGCCCAGCGTCTCCATTAACATTTGATCATTAATTATTACCCTCTGACAGTAAGATCTGAAACCTTCTTATGAGTGGTCTGTTATTAATCTCCTGTACCTGCCTGAACATCAGGCAGCTCTCCCACCTAGAGAAGCTCTGCTTTGCTTTCATCCCCTGTAAAAAGAAAACAGCAATTGCTTTCAGGATTAGTTTAGCAGATAATAGCCACAGAACTACTTTTAAATTAATTGGGTGCATTCTTAAAGCATCAGCAACATTCCTGGCATGTTCTTGTGTTGACTTAAACATAATGGTTACCCAGTATATGTTACTGGCTGCACGCACTTGGCATCCTCAGAGGGAAGAAACACGAGTGCTGCTCTCGAGCTGCCTGTCATAACCAAAGGAAGGACTCAAAATGAGGTGTTTTGGTTGTTCTGTTTGTTGGGGTTGTTTTTCTTTAAGCTCTGCCCAGCCGAGAACATCAGCTTCCCAAGCAGTTCAGCGGCTGATTTATCGCACCAAGTTCAGAAATCTGCTGTTATCAGAAGACCCATTACAGAAGCTGAGCAAAACCCTACACCTTTAGATCAGAAAAGGCAAAAAAGTACAAAAAAACAACCTAGGCTATTTTAAAAATGGAAAACAATAGCAAAGGCCTAATTATATCACTAAATTTGCATTTAGCAACTTTTGCACAGCCATTTGCCTCACTGTCTTTTTAAAGGGGAATTATAACACACTAGATTTATTTATTTAAAACCAGCATAACTTTCTAGTCAGGAATACCAGGCAGAAGGAGCATGGGGAAAAATTAAAGTATCTAAAATCTTTTACTCGCCACTAAGTCCAAAGTGAACATTTCCCAGCTAGAGAAGCACCAGGCTTACTGCAGCATCACATCAGGTCCGTGGACCTTCCCTTCCACCAGTCCACCCGCTTCACCTCCCTCCTTTTCTTACTGAAGGAGTTGCAAGAACTGAATAGAAACCAAATCAGATTAGTTGCCTGTTTGACCTTTTCTCAAAGCACAGGGCTGTGGAAGATGTCCGGGCCAGGTCTCTTGCAGCACAGTGGCTTTTCTGATAAGAAGCAAACGGACACGAGCAACAAGGACTTCGTGAGTTATGGGGCGGGGGGGGGGAGGAGGAAAAGAAAAAAGAGGAAGAGCATACAGGTGGCCAGAAGCCACACAGCTTGCTGCCCTCCTGAGCCCAAGCCTCTTGGCACAGATGAAAAAGGGGCCAAAATAGAGGCCAGAGAAGGATTGGGTTACCCCCCAGGCACAACAGAGAATGGTCCCCAGGGCATCGCAGGGGACCCGCTGCACCCCTGCAAGGCAAAGGAATAGGTCATCCCACAAATACGGCTCTCTGCGTGGTCTCTTTAGCAGCGATTTCTTTTACAAGGTAGATTCAGGACCAGAAAATACATAAATAAGATCTGGACATTTCTCCCCATCCCCCAGGTAAAGGAAAGAAAAGATCAAAAAAAGTTTTCTACATATTAAGATCCCATCTCCTCTTCAGAGGCGATAGTGCTCATACTGTTGCAGAGCTAACATAATAGGATATGTATTTTCAAAGGGGGCTGTGTTTCAGACCAGATGGTTTCTGTCTTCTCCTAGAGAAACAGAAACTACACAGTCGCAGCAGTGTTCGGCACCGAGGCAATGGCACCCACATTTTGGGGTCAGACAAAAGGATGATTCGTGAGAATCTCAGTATAACTTAGAAAGGCTTTTTTTTCCTCCAATCCCTTAGTGTCACAGTTTGCTGTGAGAAACTGAGTATCATGTATCATCACAAGCGATCAGGCAAGCCTTATTCTGGTTTCACAAATACACCTATTAAAAGAACAGCATGACAGTACGCCCAGATTAGACAGATAACGGGCAACAACTCTCCCACAGCCCTGAATTTTCAGGAATTGAGAGTACTTTGCAATTAAGCAGCAAGTATTTCAATCAAGTATTTCAAAGAGTTTGAAATATCCCTCAAAAACAGCAGTTGCACTGTTTTTTTATATAGCCTGAGAAACACGTACCTGAAAATTAAGGGCTGGGTTTTTCTTTACTGTGGACATCTGCCCCTAGATATTCGCAATCTAATTTACAAAACTTATTTATTCCCCTTGACTTCTGCTGGAAACTTGGCACGTTCGACATTGCGAAGTCTGAAGCTGTGGTACATATACCCCGCCCAGGTGCTCAGAGCTGCAGACAGCTTCGAAAGTACTGATCTCTTACTCCAATATGACTTGCCTTGTCACACCAACGTCTCTGAAGGCTTTCCACCACGAGCACAAGCGCTCAGCTACCATGGAGATCTAGGGGATGTACGTGGGCGCGCGGGTTCAAAAGTGAGAAAGGGTAACAACGAGGCAAGAGTCTCGGTTACGGCATGCATGAAAAGTCAATGTTTTTGCACTGACCTTTCGCTTCCAAAGGTGAGACTGGAATGGATTTGTATAACCCTACAGGGAGTTTTGCCACTTGCAAACCTTACAGGTATTTGGGAGGTTATTAAAGAAAACACCCACACCACAAGATGAGAAGTTTCATGGAAAACTTGGGATAATTAAAGTGCCTTGCAAATTTTGCCCTCTGCCTTTCTCCTTTCTAGTAAAGCACTTTTAATGGAGGACTATTTTATTAATAAAAAATGCCCTGTAAAGTTATTCTACATATTTACAGAGAGCTCAAACCACTTCAATGGTTCAATATTCTCGTTCCAAGACAAAACCGTTCCTTTTTCTTTATATCCTCATACATTGAACACAACATATAGGTTAAGCATTTTCCAATTTGATTTAATGTTTGCTGCAAAACAGGTCAATTATCCACCCCGTCCGAAACTCTAATGTCACTAAATTATCACAGAGCACCTAAGAATGAAATACATAAACAAATGCAAACAAATACTGGATTCAGAAATGTGCTTAACTGGTCTGAAATAACCTGATTAGCTGGAGATCCAGCGCTCATTGAGCACAGACACTACCAACAATAATTTCTGTTACTATTTTCTAGAATAAATACACGTCATAGCTTTATCCATGCTGGCATGGACATAGCATCTAAGCAAGGCACCTTGGTTAAAAAATCATACATCAAGTTGTAAGAAAAAAAAGCTCATCCCTCTTCCCCCATACCCTGTGGATAAGTGAACAGGTTGAAACAGAGGAGAAACCACCACTACAGCAGCTAGGATGGGGGCAGCAAGCCAAGTCTGGAAACACAGGTCTCAAAAACATCACTGGTGTATAAAGAATTTCTCCTGGCAATTCACTTGCACAACCATTCGCTCCTTTAACCAGACCAGGGTCCTGATGACGTGCAAAACTCCACGCACACGCGGCCAAGTTTTCACAAATACTCCACAGATTATCTATTACCCCGGTAAATCCTTCCTTTTCAGCTGTTCTTGATCCACAATGCTGAGGTATAATTAATGCCACATATGAACTCGATATCCTCGATTGTTATGAATACCAGAGATTTACCAAAGCGATCAGAATATTATTAGCATTGGTTTTTTTTTTTTACTGGCTTCACTAAAGAGTTGTGCTGCATTACTCTGGATTGGTTTTAAAACAAAAGGTTCAGGTTAACCTCTAATTGCACTGAAGTTATAGATCTGAGATTCATGCAGAGGAAAGGCTCTCTGATGAATAGCTTGAATCCATTTCAAATATTTGTTGCTTTTAGCGTGAACTGGGTATTTCCTTAAAGTACACAAGCTGAATAAGTCCCTAGCCAAGCCAATAACTTCCCATTTCTTTCTCCAGAACTATTGAAAGCAGTTTCAATAGTAACAATGTGCAATAGACGCTTTTTAAATCTTAACTGCAGGGAGGAAAAGATGTAGCTTCACAGAAGTTATCCAGCATGGAGAGCCTTCAAACACATTCCTATTTCCAAAGAGCATCTGATTGCATTAAAAATAAAAATATTTTTAATCACGTTAAGGATTTGGCAAAAAACCAGACAGATGGGAAGTCGGTCACCAGTTTTCTTGTGCTACTGGATAAATAGAGCTAAGTATTATCCATGCACTATGTAAAAAGACAATACCCTGCTCTGTTTGGGTCACCTGCAAAAGTAGGCAGCACCTGAGGGTCAGGTCCTGCTCTGAATTTCCTCAGAATGATGAGAATGAAATTCTGGCCTCAGCACTATTTGAATTAGTCATGAAAGAATGACAGATCTCAGACTTTTTTTTTTTCCTCCCTTTTAAGCCTGTTGCTTAAATCATAATTTTTGCAGCTATAGCTGTGATTGTTACAAAATCGTCACGATGTTCATTAACTAGCACGTGTTTTATTTCAGAGGCCCAGCTAACCGTTTTTAGGATAGCCCTCATCTCATGCCATGGGAACGCGCCAGCCAGCAACAAGCCAAGTTTTAGTCATAAAAGAAAAACTTGGTCCTTAATAATAAATTATCAAGAACATGTTTTTCGTGTAACGTGGATTGTGCCAGCCAATCGCCCTCTAGTCACTCTGATGCCAACCAAATGAAATACAGATTAAACAAACTAGATTTCCTACGCCATTGAAGTCAAGCAGTTACAATGAATTCAGACCACTCCGCCACATGTCGTGTCACGGGGAGCAGAGCGTAGGTGCACAGGGTAACACACAGGCCTGGATTTGCGCTGACCCATTGCAGGGTGCTCTGTTAGCTAGTGCACATTTCTTTCACCTGGTACCAAGGCCCTGTAGGACCACCCTAGGAAGAGATTTGTGAGCTAGAGGACAAAAAGCAGGATGAAACATTGCCTTCAGCCTTGTCTGGAGAGCCAATATTACCAAGAACTATTGGATGCATTATCCACTTTCCTGGTAACACTGAATCAGTGATGATTGTGCATTAGGACAGCAACTTCTGGTACCATTTTTGCTACAACCTGACAAACTTTGTTGCTTCTGCAAAACCAAGATTGCATTCTTTGCCTTTAGCTGGTAGCTTCATGGTAAGCTACCGTGTTTTCCAGTAGAAAACTCATAGACTGAGTATTTCCCAATCCTTAGGCTTCTGCATGCTGCCCAGATGTGTTCAATGATCTGACCTGGTTTTGAGCTGCTGACCTGAAGCCAGAAGTCCACAGTCCATCACCAATCGAATCTCAGAAACCATATTACTAGTGGCTGCATCCCTGAAACCACTAGCTGCTTTCAGATCTTAACCACCTCTGCTTAAAGCCCGTGTGTTCATTCTCTGAATGATGTAATATTTCTTTTCTGGACAACAAGGCTTTCATGAATGGGCCAAATTAATCTCTCCACATTATTAGTGCAAGTGCAATTACAAGAACCACCTCTGTCTTCCTCCTTGTTAATGATCAGGTTGGTAGAACTTTAAACATTCTCAAGACCCACTATGTAACTACCCAATTTTCCACAGCTTTTCTTAGTCAGATGCTGGAAGTTGCAAACAGTAGGTAGGAACTCCAGAATCTCAAAGCACTCTGCAAACTGCCTTTCTCTCAGATTATTTACAAGCCAATATAACTGCATCCTGATTCTCAAGCCGCCCAAAGTGACTAGTTATCAAATCAACGGGCAGCAATCTTTCACAATTCAACTTGCAACTCACACGTCGCCGCGTGTAAATTCCACGCTCTGCTTGGTCATCACGATTTCATTTATTATTTAATAAACTGTTTGTAGGAGCTCTAATTGTAAACATTTGTTAAAGATAAACCTAGAAGTGGGCTAGAATATTTCCTACCTCAAGTTTTAATGAGTTTTACAATACCTTCAGCCCATATGCTTCAAAAACGTTATCTTCAATTATGTAACAGGGGGTACGCTGCTGCTATCTGTTAACAGCTAGAGCAGCTGTGGTTTTCTCCTTTTTTGCTCTGCTCAGGAGAAGCAGCAAGTTCAGCTTCCTTTTTTTTTTAATTTGGTTGCAAAACCTCTTCAGCCGAACAGGTGTGTGCAATCACGAACCACAGCGATGAGCCCAAACTGTTGCTTTGCTAAAAATTCCACCAGTCAGTGACACGCGCTGGTCAAGGTTGCACAACCTTGTTTTCCACAGGCTGTTTCTGATGATTCATTGCCCTCACGGAGGTGAATTTCAATTATCGTTAATATGCCTTTTTTTTTCTTCTCTGGTACTGTACTAAGAACTTCCTCATTTTCATTTCTTCTCCTCCTCCTCCCCCCACAGCTCTCCTAAGTTAAGTGAGTTTCCTTGTTAATCGAGAAACTACTCTGAACATTAGAGAGGAAAATCTCCCTTATCTATCCCCAGAGCAGACTATCACAGCAGAAAGTTCCCTGTAGAACTTTATCCTCGTTGGTCTCTGTCAAAGTGCTCTTCATTTCTTCACCTCTGACAAACAATTAGCACAGCTAAACACTAAGTGATGTGGGATTGCTTTTGCAAGAGACACTTGCCCAGAGCTACCGACCTAATTTCACATATAGGTGAACTTATACTTCTACTGGAATCAAAAGAAAGGGCCTGACATGAACTTGACTGTTCACAGTTCCTGTAATGCAGCGGTTTGAATTTTAAAAAAAAAAAAGATTTTAAAAGTTTCCCTAATTTTCACATCATTTGAGGTTTTCTCACTTCATCTTAACAAAGGAAGAATTGTAAAAAAGCACCAAAGTTTAAACTTAGAAAGCCAAATTTCTTACTCTTTTGTCAATATAACCTCTGTTTCCTTTTCCTAGGTCTCCATCTCCACCCAGGTGTCAGCACACTACTGTCAACACAAGAGGAGTTGTGGGAAAAACACCGGGTCTCCAGGAGATCCGACAACACTGAGAACAACAATCATGAAAGCTGATTTAAGGCCGATCTCACTTTTACATCTCCAGAGATTCTGGCTGCCAGTATATCAGATGCTTTGTTTAAATATTTGTAGGAGCCAAAGCAAACTATCGCGTGGAGTGGAAACCAGGTTTTCCTTCATGAAAGCTACGGTTTCATAAGGTTTCCCAAACCTACGTGTTTAGGGGCACATCCTTCCCTGCGGATTAGCCACACCGAAGAGAAGGAAGGACTTCCTAAGATAGGCTTGAGCTTCTGCTTCCCTTCACCCCACTCATGGTTTCCGAGAAGTCCTGCCCAGCCGACTGATGGACAGCCAACCCAGGAGGGAGGCAGGGGAAGCCCTGCTCTGTGTTGCCTGCAGTGCTTGAGCAATTTTGGAGTTCTCGGAAAGACTTACAGTTTACCAACACACACTTCGTATCTAAGGAATACAGGTCTATGCAGAGATTAAGCAGCAGCAGGATGCAGAACTAGGGGTCCAAGTTTTGGATTTCTAGGTCTAAAGCCCAGATGGACACTGAAGCTCACATCTTTTTCTAGAGCCAAGACCTATGAAATTTCAAAAATCTCACCTAGCATATAACCATATTTTTAGTCATCTAATTACCTTCAAAAACTTAAGCTTGTTCCTTGTTCAAAGTCCTCAGAAAGCTGATGCTGAAGGGATCAGAACACCTTGTCCCTACATTAGACACCTTAGTAGTGCACGTATTTCCTCCAACTCTACCTATACAGCGTTGGCAGCTCAGTCACCTTCTCTTACAATCCCTTGTAGAGATTTTACAAGTCACACAGACTGCTCCTTTGCACAAAGTCTTTACAGTGAAGCCACACCTAAATGCAAGACCATGAGTTTTGTTTCAAGGGAAGTCGGATGGCAGAAATCAGGACATTTAGAAAGAAGGAACAGAAACTTTTTTCTGAACTTTTCGTTTGGAGCCTCATGACTTCAGATTTTGCAAGTGCTGAAGGAAAGATACGTGCACACTGCGAGCACAGGCAGAGAACCTGTGATTCACTGGCCTGTGGTCTGTGTATTTAACTCCTGAATCACAGGATCTATAATTGCAGAGTCATTCTACCAACTTGTAGTTGAATAGCCAAGGAGATCCATACAGAAAACCACCAGAGAAGCAACCACCAAGGTGCGTCTGAAATTCTACCAACACTGACCACTATAATTTGCTACTTAACAACACCAGCAAAAATAAACCTCCTTGCTCAAAATGATGGTCCCAGCATTGCTTTCCCATGGAAAACATGGCAGCCAGTCACTTAAATCTGCATTTAGCACCTTTCGATGGTCTAACAGACAGTAGCCTGCATCCTTGCAGAGGCCAGCATTATAGCTACGTATAAGACAAAATAATAATGATGATCTTAACTTCAGAAGTTATTGTAAGCTCCCCTACCTGGAAGCATCTTGTCTGCACAGACTACAGACAACAGGATTGTTACTGGCATAGCTTTAAAAGCACAATTTACAATACGAGACCGTATATCAGTCAGCACCTGCGGTGTTACGCATATCCTCCGCCATCGCTTTTCCTCTCATACCATAGCTGTACATTTTAAATAGGTGTGTTAGACAAAGCATAATTCACAGCACTTTACTGACCCTGCAACATGAGCTTCCAGCCCAGGAAAGAGACAGAGCCTTCCCAGACAGTAAAATACATCTTGGAGAAAGATGACATGCATGATATAGACAGATTATCTTAAATATCAGGTGTAAAATTACATCTTTCTCTGACTGGAGGAGCACAGACTATGAGCCTAAAGTCTGGTCACCTTATTTAAGTATCCTAAATCCCACTATACAGTTACCAGAGCAGCTGGCATTATATGCCATTTGCTCAGGAATTTAAACAAAAAAAAAAATCCCGCCTAGAGTAGCATTAATAACAACTGTTTTCTCACTCACGTCCACCTCCCAAAAAAAGACAGAAGGTTCCAATCACAGAAAATATATATTTTTTTGTCTATTTCTCCATAGTGTCAGAAGACAAGGACTTCAACTCTTTAAAGACAGCTTCCTTCACTTTACATCACCTTACGGCTACTATTCAGGACATGCCTTTCCCCATTCCCACCAGGACAAGTTTTATGGCTGCCTCTCCCCCAAAAGATACAAATTTCACTGATTTTTAGTCATCTTTTCTAGTCCATCATACACATTACTATATAATATCATAACTGCCTCAACATGTTGAAATTTTGAACAGTTGGGGAAAATTTAAGGAGACAATAAGGATTAAGTCTAGGAGTCAAATCACGTTCATTTGGGGGAGTGAGCTGCCAAGCTGGCTTTTTGGCAACAGAGGGTAGAAAGGAGCCTCAGCTGATTTATGGGTGTCTGGAACACGGCAACACACCAGGTTAGTGACAGTCTGAGTTAGAGTCAGGCAGGTTGGGTAATTACATTTTGTCATTTCAGTGTAATTGGCGTATAACATAGTAGCAAAAACCAGAGATTTCTAAAAGGGAAAGAAAAAGTGACAAGGCTTCTCTTTCAAGAATTAAACCAGGAGTTTTTCCCTCCTCTTTAGGGATTCCACTGGAACAGCCAGTGTCAGTGAGGTATATTTGCACACAATTTTTTCAGAGAGAAAAAGAGTACTTTGAGTCAATTTGGCTACATCTGTAGTGATGTGTAAGCGTTTGTACTGCTGGTTAAATTCTTTGATTACTTCTCATTAGGGATCAGGGAGTAGTGATTTGGTATTTCAAACACTTCAAGTTCAGGCCAAAATCAGATTTATGTCAGTCCAATGTAGGATATGTAATTTAATTTAAGGCCATGGCTACAACTCACAAAAGTGGAGGTGTGATCAGATTGCATATTGGACACTGAACTGGGGAAATGAAGCTCACAGTTTAAATTCAGCTCAGCTCGAGCAAAGAGAGGATGCTCATGTATTTACTGACTTCATCTTCTGGTGGAGAAATAGAGGCTATATACATTTAGGACTTCAGATTCTTCTACATATGTTTCTGAAATATTTTTAAATACATTTTACTAGATTCCATCTGGTTCTAAACTGTCATGATAGAGGTCATCAGCTTCTGTCTAAACCCTGCTGCATCATACAACTTTAGCTCAATAATAAACCCTTCCTTCTGTTATAGGTGCTGGTTTGGCAAGACACTCACTTAACTTTAATGTTTTCACCAGGGCTTTAGAACTCCATCCTGTCAGAGGAATATCCGGATTTTTTGCTAATATAACATTCTCAGCAAACAGCACATTTCTAGTTAAGGGGGGAAGTTAGCATGAAGGAGCATAGTTAGTTTTGAATTTTAGCTTATGGACTATAAAAGCAATGGGACAGTGAGCTCCTAGTGCCATAGACACCATTTTCTACTTGCTTAGCAGTAATCAGCAATAACATTCCCAGCCAAGAACTGTTTTGAACTGCAGCTCCTCCTCCCATGGAAAACAATTCTTCTCTAAATGACACTAAAAATATCCTTATTTATGGTGTGTGTATATATATGTGTGGATATATTTTAAATAAGTCATCAATTTAGTAATGTCAGAAGCGTTAAAAAATTCTGCTGAAGATTTAAGTGTCAGAAAAAAGTTACCAGAAATATCATTAAGTATATCAAATAAAATTTTCACATTGCCACAAAAATAGAAGTCCTCACCAGCAAGATGGTTATGTCAGTACTAAATGCTGGGTGAGCAGAACATCCAGAAGTCAGAGCTGAAGACTGGAGAGCCTCAGCTCCCAAGAAGCCACCAAGGAGTGCAAGGAAACAGCACTTCTTTCCTCCATCATTCTGGGTTTAGCTGTTATACCCTGCTTTGAGGTCTTGGTTCAAACCCCACCTCTGGCAAGAACACAATGCTGGTTAGACTTTAATGCTCCCTAAAAATCAAGGAAGAAAACCCTGAGTTCTTAGTTCCATGGAGGTATCCTCTATGGTGGGTCTCATGCAGGCTCCACCTCTCTCTGCTCAGGAGCTGGAACACCTCTTGCTCTGGTTTGCAGCACTTCACCTGCCACAACATCCACTGTCCCCACCCTCCTTGTAGCAAAACAAAGTAAATCCATCAGCATCATAAAGCTCGTGCACTGCTACTCTCAGTTAACAAGTTTTATTTTGTTCAGGATCAACACTCCCTTTTTTGATACATTCTTTACTCCAGATTCAAAGGTAATGGGTTCTTCTATTAAAATTTTATCAGACATCTATAAATGTCGCAGTTACTTTAGACTGTATCGCACAAAGGGAAGAAAGAGGGAGAGACTGATAAATCTTAAAGAGTTTATTATTAATACAGGGAGAATTTCCTTTGTTTGTTGTGACGTGGTTTATTGGTGTACTCACCATGGTTCAATTTAGATTAAGAAATAGAAAGATTATTATTTCCCAAATGACAAGTATCATAAATAAATGCAAGCAGAGGAATTCTTGTATTTATATCCCAGAGAGATACGCCAAACTGTCTACAAATAGCCAGGCTAACAGGGAAATCAGAGTACCTGCAAGTTCACGGGGAGCCTGCCTGTGTTTTACTGCCCTTGACAAACAACTGCTCGGTTTTCTCGAGTTTTGATCCACTGCAGTGCTGGCACTGCACTGTGTCAAGTTACACTGGGCCACGTCTCATCTGTGATGTGACATAACGTGACATATCTCAATGTGATGCGATGCACAGACTAGGCAGGTGCCCACAGGAAGCATATACTCCACGACTATGAGCAAGTTGTTCAGCGCAGCAGGTACAGCGCTCAGAGCTGCTCGGCACGTCCGCTGATGTAGATAATTAGTACACAAGACACCACTCTGCAATATGCTCATTCCAACCCAGTCATTTCCTGTAAAACCTCACCCCTAAAAAGTATTTTATGGGGACTGATGGCCGAGATTATTCCATGTTTTTGTTTGTAGACAGGGGTGATCACCCCCTTGTACTCAGCACTGATGAGGTCACTCCTTGAACACCACGTCTAGTTTTGGCCCCTCACTCCAAGGAGAGCATTGAGGGGCTGTAGCATGTCCAGAGAAGATCAATGAAGCTGGCGAAGGATCTAGAACACAAGTGTGTTGAGGAGTGGCTGAGGCAACCGGAGGTGTTTAGCCTGGAGAAAAGGAGGCCCAGGGGAGACCTTCATGCTCTCCACAACTCCCTGACAGGGGGATGGGGTAAGGTGGGAGTCACTCTCTTCTCCCAAGTACCAAGCAACAGGATGAGAGGAAATAGAGTCAAGATGTGCCAGGAAAGGTTGGGATTGAACATTAGGAAAAATTTCTCCAGAGAAAGGGTTGTCAATCATCAGAACAACATGCCTAGAGCAGTGGTGGGGTCCCCATCCCTGGAGGGATTTAAAGCATGTGTAGATGTGGTGCTGAGGGACATGATTTACAGGTAACTGGGCAATGCTGAGTTCCCAGTCAAACTTGGTGATCTTAAAGGTCTTTTCAACCCAAACAACTCCCTGATTCTCTTTGGGTGTTATGGTGTTATAAAGAGGAGTGAAATAGCCTACCTCAACATACATCTTAATTTGGGATGCAGTATTCAAATGCTGGTATACTACAGGGTGGAAAACTATGTAAATTTTTATAAATAATACTTTCTATAATATTTCCACGGACTGAACATAACATTTACAGCCAAAATACTACTCTTTTCACTCCTGAGAAGGCCACCCAGCCTACCAAGTGAAGGGTTGATCATTACAGGAACAAGCTGCACTACAATTCGTTGGAAGTAACCAAAGAAAAGTAACCAAACAGCCTATCACGAAACAGAAAACTTATTTTGCATCCTTTCGCTAATTGGTATATCATGACTTATCATAGGAACCTCAATATTACTGTTTCTGTTAATTGGCAAAAACTTCATCACCTTCCACAATTAAGATGTGTCATTTGCTTTAGTTTTCAATTACCATAAAGAGCTTCATGGATTAAAATAGCTCATGGTCCTTTGATGAAGATCTGCTAATCTCCTCCTCTTTTATAATCTATGCACAGAAAATCATTGCCTGTGTTGAAAAATCAGGATATCAAGTAAAAAAATACAAGAAAACCCCACACATTTCTCAGTTTAGAGGCAGTTACTATCGAGTTTACTTTTAGTCAATTATTTTTAATTTATTGAAAGGGTCGACAGAAAGAATGGTGCAGAACTATTCCACACTGTCTGTATTTTACACGCTATACGAATGGCAATTTTAAAGACACACAAACCTTCCTCCTAGATACACTACCACAAGGCAGTTTTCCTACAAGCAAAATGTACAGAGGATATTGAGAGTGCTTAGAGCCCCGAAACTTGTATCCCCCCTGTGAACAAAGGGCCAAGGCTAATGCACTGGTCCATGAAGACACCAGAAGGTCCCCCTTGCCTCCACCTGTGCTGCGCAGATCCCTGCTGCCTTTGTAGATAAGCTGTTGCATTTTGGTATTTAATTGGAGCAAAACCCTCCTGAGCACGGAGGCAAGTGAGGTTTGCCAGCATCCTGAACCCGGGCAGCCTGCATACGCAGTCGAGCGCATTGTCAGCGAGGTACAGGTGTGCATAAGGAAAGGCAGGAGAAGCCCATGGGTGACTGCGAGGGGAAAGGGCGATAACAGCCCGAGTCAGAAAGAATTCAGCCCAAGGTGCCCTTGTTTTATATTTAGGTATTCCTTGCCTATAGTTCCAAAAGCGTGTGTGCAAAATGAGCAGCTTTATTTTGCCCTTGCAGGAGAGATGTTCCCAGCCAGCCGAAGGGGGATGATGTACCGTAGACTGACAAGGGCTGCTAGGCTCGATCACCGAGAGTGTTTCAAACTGTGGGAGAGCTAAACACAGAGTGAGAATGGTTTATTTTTAAAAAGCCTGGCAAGCCATGCTCCCCATATAGCTCACTTCCTCCCAGAAACTTTCCCTAAAATATTTTTGTTTGATATTTTGATCCAAGTCCTTATCAGATCCAAATGCAAGGCTCCTGACATCTGCTCCCATCTCTTCTCCTTTCCTGGGCAGGGAAGAAGTTGGACCCTTCAGAACAGGTAACTGCTGCCTCTGCAACCTGACTGCAAACACACTTGGGGTAGAGACTTTGCTCTGCTCTCAACTGTCAGCATTTACCAGCTACTACCCACTTCTCCAAGGTACAGCCCTGCCATATGCTCAGAACAGAGTAGCCCTTGATGATGTGTTGTAACAAGGATGATCCTTTTTAAGAGCAGCTCTTTGTACATAAGACTCGTGCTGCAGAAGAGCACAGAAATAAACATCGGCACTATTGGCACTGGCAGCAATACATATAATTCTCTGCCCAAAACCTCCTTTATTAATAGACACCGATTTCAGACATTTTCGCCTAGCCAATTTTAACTGTTTCAGCTGGCATCTCTATGCCAGGTATCTGTTTGAGAGACAGATGCTTTAGAGCTTAAAAATGTTGAAGCATTTCTTTGATGAGGAATGGAAAGAGGAAATGCCTTGCCTGGAATAACAGCAAGATTTATTCTTGCCAAAGATCCTACTGCAACTCAGAGAAGGAACTTGAGATCCAGTAAAAGGAAGAGTAGCTCTTGTCCGGTATCACCTACATGACTTTGGCCAGGTTGTTCTTTTGTACCTCTCAAGTTTGAGAGATTTAATCTTCTAAAACGGAAATGTGTTTTCTTGCAGAGCAAGCCTATGCTTTCTCAGGGCTTTCAAAAGCCATCTACACAGTTGTGGAAGAGAGGAAAAAGAAGTTATCACCTGCAGATTCTGCTCCTGACTCCAAGGCAGGGCTGGGCAGCCAGGGCAAACTCAGATGCAAACTGTTAATGCTCCTCAGCCAGAAATTAAACAAAAGAAGGGTTGGGGGTAAATCTGGGGAGAGGGATTCTAAAAGACTACTAAAACAGGACAGGAAGGGGGAAAGAAAGCCTGAGCAAGATCAGATGAAATGCTGGGCACCAGAAGGGGTGGAGAAGCCTCACGGTGGAGCTGCCTCAGGCCCCAGAGCCCTCTCCAGCACATACCCAACAACCACCAGGTTACAGGTAAAACCCATCCCACAAGGGAAGTGTGATGCACTTGAGCTTCTATTTTAAGCTCACATAGGAAACAGCTTCTCCACGGAGGAGCCCACATGAAAAAGTTTGGAACATTGATGTTTGGCTTCTCAAACCATGGGCTTTTTGTTTCTCCCTCCTTTTCACAGAAACATCTGTCTTGCTGTAACCCCTTCCTCCCTCACATCACACTTCCAAACATTTACCCCGTCAAGCAGGCGAAGTATGCGATCAAACTGTATTATAATTTACACACACGAGAAAGCCACTACATCTATATATAATTAAGGTCACATAGGCATTTTCTGGGGTTTTTCCTTGGCACTGCAAGTTTTTGCATGCTCGAAGTGATGTACAAACATACGATACACACACAAGCCTCCTCCCAGATTGGGGTGCGTTGGGAGCAGCATCCTACACCGAGGCAAAGTCTCAATGGAGCCTGTGGGAGCTGCAGGGTGCTCAGCACTTTTGAAAAGCAGAACATTTATATTTAGATTCCTAAGTGAACTTTACAGCCTAAATTTAGGCTCTTATTTCTGACACTAAATTTAAAAAAAAGAAGAAAGAAAAGATCCATATGAGGCACCAAATTTAGAGCCGGGTACCTCAACATAGTCATCTCAGAGTGAAATGTAAACCTTGCACTTCGGCCCACATTCCTATCAAGTTGATTTCCAAAAGGGGAATGGATCAAGCAAGATTTTAGAAGGAAAATAATAATAATCCAGACTTGTTCATGTGACTTCCTTACATCCTCCTTTATTGCTAGTTGCCAGGTGATTGATTTGGATCTCACTTGCCCTCTTACACCACTGCAACACCATCAGCTCAGAGCTGGTTACAACAAAAGCAAGATTTTTTGCAAAATTTCCAACTCAACATCAGATGCTAAATCATATTTCCAAGAGAAACGGTGGCATTTAAAAGTCTTAGTCCCATCAAAATCAGTGGGGCTAAGGCTCCTAAATCCATGCTAAAGTTTTATACACCTTTCAATTTTGACTCATAAAATATCACTGTGCAAATATTTTCCATTTGCAGGAGTCACCTGCTCCTAAACAGCCTCTCTGGGAATTTCTCTTCATGTGTAATACAATCTACACATGTGTGTTGCATTAAGGTGGGTTGTATCAGGTCATGCCACCTGACACAGCATATCCCAACATAATCTAATGTGATGTAAATCACTCGTTACAACAAACTACAGAAAAAATGTAAAAACCCCACTTTCCTCCCACCTCACAGGCAGCTGCAGCAGATAAAGCATCTATATTGTCATAAATGGCCAGGTGAGCATCTGTGGTTTGATGGCATTTCAACACCCCTCTACTTCCACAGTGGCCACAACTACACTAGCTGATCACCAGCAGTGGAAGGAAGGGAAGTTATATGGCTTAGTTTTAGAGAACAGCTCCTATTTCTTAGCTATTTTACTCCACAGCAAAAGGAAAAATGTCAGAAATATTACAGCAGAGTCATAAAATTCAATGTAGATCCAAAGCTCAGTGAAAACCAGCTTGGTGAGGCAGAGGAACTGGCGGGAGAGCAGGCAAAGGGGATCAGCTGTCCCAGGAAGTGAACACAAGCTACAGGGCAAATCCATTCCCATAGAGGCCAGATTGCAGGTTCTCCCACCTCAGCTTAAGCAACAGGAATTAGTAATTCTGCATCACTTCATCAACTCTACCTGAGGACGCTCAGCCTCTTTTACCAGCCCGGCTGCTGCTCCCTATGAAATAGGGCAGGCAGGAGGAGAGACAACCATAGTGCAGGTTATCTCCTGCACTAGACCCACTCCCATCACCTGGGAAAGGTCTGTGCACCCCGCTCACTCTGCACAACATCTCAGCTATGCACAGTCCTTCGAGCTGGCAAAACTATTCTTGGGATTTTGAAGCAGGCATTGAAAATCAGCAGTTCTGCCATAAATATTAAACTCTCACACTCATTATGACAAAGGCATCTGCTGAAGGCGATTATTTGTCTGAACATCCCACACAGCGTAGGTAGAACATGGGTTATGTTAAGAGCTTGTTGTAGGATGCAGTCTTGTATCATTTTATAAATTATGAATCCAAGGGGTAAGCTTAATATCATGAACTATAAACATAGCAGATTATTGCTGATTTTTTCCTTATTCCAGTTCTTTGATTTTTAAAGTTGTCTACCTGTCTACTAGACCTGCACCAAGGTGAATTTAATTGCCAACAGATTTGTAGTTATAGTGATAGAAGACTCTTGTGAAGTAGCTACAAAAGGACAGTTACAGGACCAGGAAAATAACATCCCTTTACGCTGAAACAAACAATTACTGGTGATGTAAATTACGGAGTCCCACAGACAAGCATGAACCCTGCTTACGATTCAGATTATTCCAGCTGAACTGGCTCTAAACTCAAATTCACGCTAATGCAGGTACTGTAAATACAGCTTGAACCTTAATTCAATAACAAGTTCAACAATTACACTTAAAGATTACCAAGCACTTCAGCAGCACGAGCAAAATCCTTTTGATCACCTGTATTGTGCTACTCATTATTTTCTTTGATGGTTAATAACACCAAATGCGCTTGTTAAAAAGAATAAAATGGAGTACAGTATATTTATACCTTATTGCAAACTGCATTAGCACATCGGAGCGCCTAGATAAAAATCATCAATATTTGATACTTGTCTTTAACATCTAGTTGTTTTTCACATCAATACAGCTTTCAATCCCTAATCCATCGCAGCATCCAGAGACAATCTTTTGCCCACCCGACCCACACGCTGGCCATTTTGTTAGTCATCTTTGTTTCCTTCTTTGTGTGGCCTATAGAAAATAGAAATCAACATTTTCAAACCACAGAGGTGAGTGCTGGAAGACATTTTAGCAAGCAAGAAGAAAGCAGTTATTTGACTTGGAGAGTCAACACTATTTTAAGTTGGGGGGAAAAATGGCACAAAAGACACTGTGCTAGGCAACAGATCATGTAAACATTTCCTATGACAGTCTTTCATCATCTATAGGAACATTTACACTGCCAGATCTTGTCTTCTTTAAAAATGTCACCTCGGTGAGTTTGATGCACATGTGCTCCTTCTGTAAGTGTCTGCCCAGGCAGACAGTTTACTAATTCGTGGCTCAGTAAACCTTTCACTGCACCGAGCACCTTGAGGTTAGCACATCTCTAATCATTATTTGATAACAGAAATCTGTAAGCATCACATCCCTGGTAACAAGAACATTGTATCTTAGCAACCAGCCTTGATATTCAAACAATTTCATTAAAGCGTAGCACCTCTTAGCAGGTGGGTGAGTGCGGGTGTTGATAAACATTTATAACATGATCAACCATTGTGTTTGCCAACACTATAATCAGCATGACAAATTTATGAATTTGTTTACAAGCTCTTAGGTACCAACCTAAGTAGGTAAACTACCTTATAGCACACTGCTCTATCTATAGAGGCACACGCAGAGATTTGATGCCGCTTTAAACTGAACATATTGGGTAAAAGGTTAGCAGATGAACATCACGTGTCACCGTAAAAACCACTATTTAAATTAAACCACAAAGGATGCGTTACAGAGAGAGCAAGGATTATATTTCACCTCCAAGACAGCAACGAAATTGGCAGTTGAAACCGGCTGTAGTTTACCCCCAGGTCCCCAGCAGGGCATGTATGTGGACATGGTGCCCCAGCCCCACATATGGGAGTCTCGCTGTCATGTGACGAGCAGCAGGAACCAGGGGGTCACCACCACTAAACGGCTGGCGAGATGGCTTCCTGGCCTCACCCAGAGTTCGGCAGCCCTGCCAAAGGAAGATACGCAGGATAGCCCATCTGCCTCCCAAGGGAGACGGGCAGGGCTCAAGTTATTTCGGTTCAAACACCCTACAGCACACCTACGCTAAAGGAGGACGGTATTGACTTTGAAGAACGCAAATCCAGCACTTTGGAAATGCTGTTGGACGTCCTCAGCAAGAAGGGCTCATGTAAACACACCTTCTTCAGTGAAAGCACTGCAGACCAGATAGGCCACTCTTTGCTTACAGAAACTCCAAAAATCTTTTTCAGTTCCAAGTTAGAGCCCCATGCCTTGTTATCCTAAGAAAGCTCATCATATAATGCTCTTGATAAACTATTTAGCGCCATCTTAACTGGTTTTAAGGTTTTTTTAACCCCATAATGTCCATTGGAAGTTTTTTCCAGAACTTTACTCCTTAGAAAATTTGAGGTCTCCTAATCCAGGGTCTGATTTTGTTTATAGCTCTTGAATACTCGTTTGTCCTCATGCCAATATTGTCATTTAACTGAGAACACTCAACAAATTGTTGAGGCTAAACAAATTGTGCTCTTTTACGGCTGTATTACATCAACACAGCCCTGTGGAGGGCAAGGGGTTTACTCTTTTGTAATCAAAACTATCATTTGATCTCACAAACTTAAATAGAAATGTCCTTCTATAAGCAGTACTTTCTAAAATTATTCCCAGTGTTGTGTAGCTGCCCAAAGGAGAAAGAGGGAGAGAAAGGGAACAGCCAGAGAAAGTCAGTTGGCCAGCCCAGGGTCAAAAAATTTGACTCTGTTCCCAATTTGATGTGCCAACAAAAGTCACTCCAATCCTTTTGTGGGCCAGATTTTGTGCAAGTTTTAGGTTGCCAACCTAAACTATGAAATCATTTATCTACCCAGATCCATCTAGAAATTAGCGTCTCTCCACCCTTTGTTTTCCTTCTAAGGAGAAGCCACACTTACCTTCTCACAGGGTTGACCAAGACCCTCAGGCACTACATGATACTTGCTCAACAGATATTAGACCTAGGTCCAAAAGCTCTCTTGAATTCAAAGTTTCACATAGGCCTAACGTCTCTATTGTGGAGACCAAGACAACCATGGTTGGGAGGCCATATCTAGAAACTTCCAGACATTCTTTTCTTGAGAGCATAATGCCCTTATCTTATCCATCAGCCACCCACAGATATCTTTCCACATTGCCATTTGTGGGGGAGCACAAGCCAAGAAGCAAACAAAGGCAGCAGGAGTGGCAAAACTCTTTAAGGTCGATAGGTAGATAAATGCCGTACATATCGTACTGCACCTTTATGTCTGATTAATGGATATTTTACTAAAATAAATCAGGAGCAAAATGCTTGGAACAGTCAAGAACTCCTTGATGCTTCAACCTTGTCGTCAAAACAACATCCTGCTCCCCTTTTCAGTAACTGGTTTGCACTAATTTTTCAAGCAACCCCAATGATAGCCTTGCTAGAACTGCAACGTGTGTTTAAAATTTACCAAAAGGTGGGAGACAGAAAACAAGCAAGAAAAAAACAGGAATATGAAGTTTGTACCTTGTACCTATTGCATCCAAGGTAACACTACCGCATCACTGGTTTCACACTGGGCATGATACCTCAGGCTATTAATCTACCTGAAATACCTGGGACCAAGTGAAGCATTTTGGAATAGGTAACTGAAACTCCCTTTTTGAAGTTGAAGCCATCCACTGGAAAAAGCAACACCACATTTTATCATTTCAGCTTGTTGTCTTTGTGGTTAGCTTTCCTCCCTTCGCTAAGACCTGATAGCAAACCTGCACATAGCAGTTGGGAAAGAAAACCCACCTGACACATTAGAGTAATGGGATTTCCCACCCACCCCCCTTTTCCTTTAAACTGTTTCTCCAGGTTTGTAAATCTAGTTAAGTCTTAAGGATCTCAAGGCATTTAAGAAAAAAAAAAAATCAAAAAGGAGGTAAGGACTGCAATGAGCAATAACAAATATTACATATACATACACACCGTTACTAAACAAATACAAAGTTCACATAAATCACGTCTATATAAATTAAAATAATTTGAATTAATTCCACACACAAAACAGAGGAAAAACTTATTTAAAACAGGAGACCAAGGCAATCCATATTCTCTCTCCCAAACAGGATGCAAATTTATTTTCCAGAAAGGAACCTCTTTGTCGCTATTAGACAAAGTTTAAAAAGGTATTTTGACAAGCTGTTGTTCCTCATGCCTCAGTTTCACCTCCCGTAAAATGGGACAATTGCTTAAACCCATCTCCTTTCCTGCCAGCTGGCATTTACAAAGCACTCCAAACCTGGAAGTAGTTTTGGAATAGCATCTTCTGAGAATGCTGAAGAAATACCATAAAGAACAACACAACTGGCACACAGAAGTCAAATTCTTGTCTGCTAGCAGGAATATTTTTACTCCGTATTTGCTCTGTGGATCAGCCACTGTTGAGCTATGCAATGACAGCAGCAACCTAGAAAGACATTTTCTCCTCTTTCAGCTCATTCCTCTTGCAGGTCACGCTTAGTACTCAAAAGGACTGAATATTTGCAATGCTGGGAAAGTTAAGTCTGGGTTAAATTACATTCCAAATGCAGTTTGAAATAGGACAGGTTTTGAAGACGCAAAGAAGAGTCTGAGGTGGCCTTCAAGAAGTGTTGCCCTGCTGTTTTTATCTGCCCACATACTGTTCATGGAAAAAGCCAGTTTTTGGGGTTCTCACCTTTCTGGCAGCCTCAGATTGCAGTTATTTCCCAGGCAAGCTTAGTAAACATGGACACGGAGTAAAAATCTGGTGAAAAAGCTCTCTGTGTATCTCATTTGCTAATACTTTGCTATCCCAACTTCCAAGTCTGGCTTGTCACACCTCTGCCACACCGAGAAAGCCACTTGACAACACTTACTTAGCCACACAATGCAGCAGACAAGGACACAGTGCTCATTGTTCCTGCGTCCGGCAAGGAACGGACATGGGTCGATAATAAAACATGCTCCTATAGAAGCAATAATCACTTACCACCACCATGGGCTAGTTAAACATTATCCCTGTTACACAGTTGATGAAAACAGATGAGATTGTGTCGAGGCTACATGGAGTCACTCCTCAGAAGTGGAGTTTGATCTCATTGGATCTGGATATAAAAATGGGGACCTGAGGCCAATGTTAAAGAGAAATGTTGGCTGTTTTGAAACAGATTTTTCTTGGGGGTGGGAGAGAGAGTTTGAATGTTTTTATGGGCAGTTTTGACTCACAAAAGGAGAAGGAGGAGCATGCTGAGGCCACCTGTGGTTCACATTCCCCTCTTCCATTCTCTGCCCCAGACATCATTACCCCTGCTTCCTCGGAAGAACAGCTCACTGGCCACTTACAGCGGTACACATTGGGCATCTGGGAAGACCCATAAATTTGAAATCTCTCTGCAATTCAAACTTCAGCAATCTTTTTCTTCCCATACTGGGCCAGGAGCAGCAGAACGGAGAGAGCATGCTGAGAAACAGGGTCCCACTGCACCAGCTGGGGGTAACATTTACATGCGACGTGTCTAAGATGCCACAGACGATGTCTGAAGATAAACATACACCCTTTCATGTTTAAACAGCATATTTTGCTTTTTTAGCACAATACTGAAATCTGTTTGATTTCCATACTGCCATTTCAGAGCTTCCTGACATTTTCAGTGGAGAAGGGCAAGAAGACCGAGGCTGAGGATGTCCACACAGAGCACTGCAGGTGACCTCAGTTCGGACCTTTGACAAAAATGCTGCCATAAAGAGCAGCATAAAAGCCGACTCCAGGGTAACTCCACTACGCAGCAGCTTCCAAGACACCAAAATTTGTTTTATAGACACTAGATAAAGTCCTCAGAAAATTCCAGTCCCAAACACAGAGGATTAAGTACTGAAAGACCAGCGTGCTGGTGTGCACTGGTCTGGTATGTCCTTTTGTTTGATTCCTAGCAGGGCATTTCACTCAAAACACACTTTAATAAAGCATGAACACAAAACACACCACCAAAAAACCAGGTAAAGCCGAGTTTCATACTGGTCTGAGACAGC
Source organism: Buceros rhinoceros silvestris (assembly GCF_000710305.1). Lineage (NCBI taxonomy): Eukaryota > Metazoa > Chordata > Aves > Bucerotiformes > Bucerotidae > Buceros > Buceros rhinoceros. The sequence continues at coordinate 83,130 of NW_010407606.1, read as the reverse complement.
TTATGGGCCACCTACTTAGCATTGTCACGCTAATTAAGAGCATTCTAATGGGAGGGGAATGTGAAAAACACTTTGGATGTCCTGCTGGATCTCCTGAAGCTGTATGAATTTCCAGGCTTTAGCTCTTCAAAAGCAGATTAAGATCTTGCAGCGGTCAGTTGAATTATATATGTTTTTCATTAGAAGCCTAATGATAAATACAAATTCATAAGTGTGTGTATATAAACACGTATCTGTAGGATTTAATCATTCAGATCACAGCGGAAAGGAGTTTTAGCACAGCAGTGAATTTTGCCTTTCCAGTGTGTTAGAGAAAAGAAAAAAATGTAGAGCTGTGTATGAACATAAATCAGAGCAACCTTTGCCACTTCTTTAACTCACTATCGCATTTTAGAGAAAGAATAGTCTCTGTTATAGGAAAAGACAATCAGCCCATTAGGTCAACTTTAATTTTAAGACCAGAATATTGAATATTCCCTTTGATTATGAATTGTATTAAAGTGATTAAAATCTTCCAATAAAAAAATCCTAAGCTCAGACCTGCTGTCCTATAAATATATGGAACAGTCTCAGTGCAACTTCACATTTGTATTTTTAATAAAATATGTACTTTATTACAATCTAACCACATTTAAATTGATTTTTAAACTCAAAAATACACTTCTAACATTCTACTGTCTGATAAAAAAGAATTTCGGCAAGACCACTGATTGCTTCTAGCCTTTTACTTCTCTCTTGACAATATGACCACCGCTGCAACATAAAAACATCTTGAAGAACAAGAGAACTTCATCAGATACCATGAGAGACAAGTGACAAAAGCTACAGGCGGAAATCTTAACATTTTCCTGAAGTATCTTTGTTATTATTTATAAACACTTTTTCTGTTGCTGTAACACAACTAGGAGACATATGCAGACAGATAAAACACCAAATGTTTATTTTTTTATATTTTTTTATGTTTTAAAGTGATCTTTGCATTATGCAGTATTTTTCCTTCGGATCGCTGTTACAGTCATCTCAGAGGCAAGCTGCAGTCCCCGTTTGACTCATCACATTACGTGCTCGTATTAAGTTCTTCATCAAATCCCAGTGCCATCTATAACTTACTCCTAATATCTTTGCACCGCCGAGGCTTTGGTATTTGATGGAAAGCTCCCGAAGCCTCACCAAGGGTCTCATCAAATCAGGCAAGCCTCACTTTCCTATGTATTTACCAAGTGAAGCATATATTCGAGTGAACCTGGTTAGAGGAGCCCATGGTTGGTTAATCAGCTATGCAGAGTTTTCTCAACCTATTGTTCCTATCAATACACACAACATCCTACGAAATGCCATCCCTTGGTGCTCTACTTGAATATCAGCACTTTACCTGAACAGAAGCAAAGCGCTGCCTCCCGGTTGCATTAATTCCTTCTTGCTTAGTGCAATGCGTCTAAAGAAACAAAACTTATTGAATCAAGTTTAATGACATAATAAATTCTTCCCTTCAGACAATGTTGAGGCTTAATTCACTAGTGCACTTTAAGCCTTTGCCTTTAGCATCTGATGGGTCATTAGTCTGTAATCCAGCAGCTAGCCCGTTTGGAATCTAAACTAAATCAGCAAGTACCATATCAGTAGTTTCTGAAATATGACTGGCAGGTCAAGTGGCCTCAGAAAGACTGCCTCAGGCAGTTAAGACTAGGATAGGGCATGACTAGAACAGAACCAGTGATGAATCTGGAAGCATGTACTCAATAAAGACTTCATTCATTCTAACTCACTAAGCAGCAGTTCCTCAAATGACTTGACTTATATTTTTGATGTTTTTAACCAGTAGGTCATGCAATAAAATTGTCCTGTATGTGCCAATAGGCTTAACACACAGATCATTGACTTGCGTGCTTGGGCATATTTTATTTATATTTTTCCCTCAAGTTCTTCCATAGCAGCCTGAAATAGGCAATAGAACCCCCATCGTGTGGGAAAACATGTCATCTAGAGGACTTAGATCACAGAATATTCAAAAGCAGGAAGCTTGATGAAACACCCTTTGTCCAAAAAGAAAGAAGCTCCAAAATGCCAATTCCTACACCTGAAAAGTCACATTCTTGTGGTGCTACTAACACTCTGTGCTCCCAGCTGAATATTTCTCACACTAGATATTAAAAATAGCCACCCTTATGGAATCATTTTATGGGGTTCCCTCCCCTCCCCGCAACAGAAGTCAGAAAACCAACCCTGCTTTAGAATTTTAGTTGGGGTATTTCAGTCTCATTGGAGAGGAAAGTGTGCTGTGCTCGTCTCCATCACTCTCCAGTACAGTGAACGCTGGACTCTCATAAGACTTGATTCAAAGTCCACTTCAACTAATTGACCCCAGTGGTCTCTAGATCAGGCCCTTAATCTGTACATCGCACTGAGATAATCAGTAACAGCTTAGTTAAAGGACACACATCATTCTGGGCTGTTTTTTTTTCCCCCCCCTCATCATTCCCCAGATTCAACGAAACATTTCCAAACCCCTCAAAACAAAAGATTAGCACTTTCAGTGAATACAGTCTGTCATACACAATAGTCATGGTTTAAACGATATTTGCACTTAAAAATAAAACCCACAGTGGGGAAAAAAAAATAAAAGCATGATCTGGACACTTTGACTCCCTGAAGATGCGTTTTCTTTGCTGCTCCCCTGAGCTATGTCTCAACTCTTGTGCTACAGTGATTTCTCAATGGATGCAGAGGACACTGGCAGCAAGCAGGGTGTGGAAAGGAAAATTAATTCTTGCACCAAGGTCTATTTTACTTGCTTCTCAGCTTCATTCTCAATAATGTCTGTAGTATGATACTTGGGAATAGTTAACGGAGTAGGACAGATCCACCCTGTGCCAGCTGAGCTCCTGTGTCACAACCCTAGGAAGTATCCTACCAACTTCCACAAGACACAGGTATCAATGGGCAGATGCTACAGAGAGAAGCGGTAGCAGACAATGGTTGTGAAACAATTCTAACCACAGAATCCGGGGAAATTCTAAGTGCTCGGCCAAGGCCTTGCACTGTAGGTCTGTGGTGAGAAGACAGTTCCCAGCTAACCAAGTCAACTTGCCTCTGCCCTCATTACACAGCACCTAGAGAAAACAAGGTTTGGACACACAGTATGAGGTTAGTTATGAACTGCAGCCCAGAGGGTTACCCTGCTGTCCTTACAACACTTAAGGGTCAGGATTCAAAAAATTGGGCAGGATCATCTCAGCATCCCCACTCCCACTGCAGAGCACACGTGGGACCTGAGGACCCAACCCCTCCGTTCAGTAGTCACCTTTCGTGGAGCAGACACACGAAATTCAGCAGGGTAAATCCCAAAATATCCCCAGTTAGAAAGATACTTCACTTCCAGATGCAGCTTGCTCCAAGTTGTCTACAGATTAATTTAAATATGCATTAAACACGCTGTGTAACAGAGGCAAAATTACTTATTGCTTTAAGCATGCCCATGCTATTTTAAAATAGGCTGGCCGTCATGAGCATTTCTCCTATTATCTTTGGTGACATTTAATCAGTGCTTAAATGTTGGGAACACAAGGGAGAGAACTCAGGTTATATATCTGGGAAGGCGACTCTCAGAAATTAGGCTTCTTTCCAGAAGAATACTTAACCAGTTGCTCACTGACTAAGCAAACGCAGTTAGCACATACGCCCTCTCCCTGGTAGGAGGAAAGTCACAGGATACCCCAGCCAGGGTCAAACCCCTTCTGGGGACACACTGGCAAAGCTGAATTCGAATTCCAAGAAGACTCGGAACAATGTCTTTAGCCTCTGTACAGTAATATTCCCCTTCCGCCATCTCTCATGCACACACTGCTGAACTAGAAGGTATTTACAGAAATGAGAAAATGTAATTTTGTATTTTTTAATTTATTACTGAACTATCAAAGGCACTCTGTCATTTGGGATCTCCCTCCATCTCCAGCCTTTGTGTTCCAAGGTAATTCAGTAAAAGCAGTAAGTGAGCCCAAAACGCCAACTTGAGATTTGCATTATAAATGGCATATACAAAGAGAGATTTTTTTTTAAACTTTGGTCGATCTAGCATATCAAAGATCTTTTTCTCTCTTTTTCTAAGCTACTTCAGTGACTGTATTGAAGTGAACTGAAAGGATTAGCTTGAAAGTGGCAAGAAATTAGGAGTGCAAAGAAAAATTTTTCACATCCCCCCCCTTATTTCAGTTGAACTCTTCATTATATGGGGGCCCCTTCCCTCTTCTGAAATAAGTTTTTCTCTGTGTCAATACCAAACAAGGTGAAAATACAAGGAATGCAAGAACAGCTCCTGACACTCCTTCTTTCAGCCCCTGTTCAACCTTCTGCGTTCCTAAACTGAGCACCGGAGAGAAGACGACGACACAATTCTTTGTAAATTCCTCTTTAGCTGGAGCTGGCAGTAAATCCAGTGACACTAATGGCCTCTGCCTCTTCCACACCTTATCCTGAGCCACTTCCCTACAGCACAGACCACGTGTGAGATCACGGTACGCGTCGCAGAAACACGCACGCAGCCTGCTCTCCTCTTCCCAAGGAGATCACACGCTGTTTTCACTGCTTGCAGTGCGGTTACCAAAGCCTTGCTCCAGTAACGTCTATCTGGGAAAAATGAAACAGCGTGGAAAAGTCACCAGGGGAAGAGGAGCAGAAGGAATGACTCAGCTCTGAACCTGAATTCAGACAAAAATGAGTAAGAGCTTCCAAAATCCAAAGAAGATTCATGACCGCTGATACCAATTCTCCATTCAGACGTGCTTCTCTTTAGAATGTTTACCACAAATCAGAACATTCTTTAAAAAATATTGGTTGCTTTGCAGCTCCCTGCCTGGTCTGATATCTCTATTTTCCTTTTTTTTTTCTCTTTTGAATAATTAAGCAAACCAGCTGCGTTTACTTTTTGAAACAAAACCCCTTTACATTTACTAACTGATTCAGTGACAGTCCTGCCTAAACAACTCGCACCTCCTAGATAAGTCTCAGAAGTGAGCTCCCAGCCTGTGTTTGGTAAAAGGCTGAAGGTCTGAAGGAAAAGAACGGGTCAGCAGACAGAGAGGCAAGGGGAAGGGTTCGAGTTTCCCATGCTGGGGCTGAAAATGAGAGGACAACTGAGTCAAAGCCACAGGGTTCCATTAGTGTTGCGTGTTTACAGACCAAGTTTTTATTCCCATCACAGAAGTTTTGCGCTGGCCAATCTAGTCCCGGCTCATTCCTCTTACATCAGTGACTCCAGAGCAAAATTAGACATGCAACAGGGAAAAAGCGAGTTCAGGACAGCACCATCCCCACTCGCTTGACTCACTTGCTCATGCCAGGCCAGCCCACATGCTCACAGAAGCAGCAGCCTGTGCTCACGCTTGCTGCAGAGTGCCACACCTGCAAGGACAGACCACGGGGAATGTCATTCCAAAAACAATCAAACCCAGCTTACAAAATGACATGCCACTGGGATTGTCTTTCATGTGTGGCTTCTGTAAGTCGGTTTATCAGCAACTAATTACAGAAAATATGAGGGTACTTCCTTCACATCATGAGAGCTACAATAGATGCTCTATTCCTCAGTGCTGGTGACACAGGCACCCTATCAAAGCTGAATAGCTGCTTACTGACCCCTCCTCCTCATCAAGGGGGACTTGCTAATGTCCTGAGCTAACACTGCACCGGCACCAGCTGGCAGGCACACTCGTGAACCTACAAAACCCACCCCGAAGACACACAGGATCTCTGAAACCTGCAGAAGCAAGACCAGAATCTTTCCTTCATCCCAAGATTAACTGCAGAAGAGCACCACAACAGCTATTCATCAACGCCACCACCTAAATACTGCGTGTATCAATGTGTCTAGGGCTGTGACTAATGCAAAAGGCACCACCCTATAAAAAGGGATAAAAATGAAGAAAGCATCAGCCACAAGCATCAAGTCAGCTGAATTGAGCTAATTTTTAACATAAAGATTTGAATATAGACTCAAAAAAGGTCATATTTTCAGTCTTCTGATAAAGAAATGCAAAATATTCAATCATTATTTCAAGTAGTCTTAAAGAGGTGAAGAAAAACAAGCTCCCCAAACACCCAAGAAAGCAACAGCAGCCTGTGATCCCACAGAGGCTACACAGATAACACTGTTCACATGTGTAAAGTTCAGCACACCACAGACTTCCGAGGACCAAGTAACAGCAAGTAAAAGACTAGCTGTGTTACTAGCTTGCTTTATTTTTGCTCTTACGATTTTCATCTTCCTTATAAGAGAGTGTATAGGTAGAGAACTGGGTTGTCTGGGTGCCCACAGAGGAGACCCCACCTTCCCTAACAACCCACCCAACTGGGTCAGCCCGAGCCTGATGGCAGAAATGAGCAATAAAAAGTTTAACACTGTCTGAAATAATCCCGGATTTCATTTAATCTCCCTCCTAGCACTAAAAATAACAGAGAGCAATAAAATCTCAGATGGTGCATATTGCAAGAGCTGCCGTTTAATCTTGCTGATGAGAAAAAGCAACAGGCCCCTTTCTCAGCTTCCCAACACTCAAAATTTGGGTTTTTTCCTGCACTGTTGGAATACGCACCTAGTTCCTTGGATTAACAGATCTCCAAACAACACACACAGGGGCTGTTTTCCTATACATAAACATGCCTTCTCTGTTCACAGGAGTATAACTGGCTTTGGGAAGAAATATAAAAGAGTTGCTTAAAACCAATAAAGTCATTTCCTCAGCCACACATATGGCTTCTAAGCTTAATAGCAATTATGTCACTTTTATATATGATTCACTTGATGTTGCTTTTACGTGAATCATTTGACATATATAACTCCAGCAGATTTCTTAAATAAGCATCCCACCAGAAAACAAATTACTAATCAATTGACCTATTTCTTCCCCCTCTTTCCCCCAACTTAGCATACAATGGAGAGAGAAGACTAAACTTAGAAGGGCAGTAGAGGCACTTCGAGAAAGTAACTTTGTATGAACCATGGATTTTCATTTTGGGGGGTGGAGGAAGGGGATTGCAGAGCAATAAACTGGGGGCCACAACACGCAAACACATAACAAGGCTTTGCATTCAGCTGTCTCCTTGGTGTGACCTGAAGAACACGTGCCTGCAGCACCCAAGGTTTCTCCAGCACCCCTAAAGCTGTGCAGCCACCCAGCTCACAGGGCTGCAGCCCTTCGCCCTTCCCTCACAAGAGCAGTAGCACAAACGTGGCCACAAACACCTGCAGTTCAGCTCTTGAGCAGGTGCAGCAGGACACCGACACCCCCCCAAAGACCACGTTTTAATTCTCACTTCTCTTCTTGCTGAGGATAACAGGGGAGGCCAGTGCTGCAGAGGGAACAAGGAAGGAAACAGCCCAGTCAGAGAGGTGTTTACGGTTTTCTTGCCTGACCTCCTTGTGCTCTCACCACAACACACACACCCTTCTTTCCAAAAGAAATTTTACACCCTGCAACACCCCTTCCTCATTTTCAAACCGTTCACCACCCTGGTGCTCAGTAACCTGCATCTCGGCCACAAGCAGCAAACCAGCTCTTCCTCCCCTTTCCTGGAGGTGGGCAGCAGGGCATCCCCTTCCAGCCTAATATCAAATCAGATCCTGGTGCTTTCAGGTCCAACAATCAAAGAGGTTTTATTTTTCCAGCTTAACAGGTTTTAGCATATTTTCATGATCTCACAGCTCAGTATATAGAGGCAAAATACCCGACTCACTGCACTTACGGGGCTTGAGTGAACCAGGCACAGGCATTTTCCACACTCTGCTTGGGGAACTGGCAGTTTTCAGAAGAGAAGCTGCTTCTTTTGCTGTAAAGCAGCATTCAAAGCCAGTTGTAATGCCTTCAGCTTTAACTGCATGCAAAGGCTCTACACCTACAGCAATTTTGTATCAATTATTTCTTCCCATCTTATAAGCTCCACCAGCTAACACACAAGAAGAGTCCTCACTCACAACGTACAGAAAGGAGAGATCTCAGTCCCCAGAAACTGCTCCGAGCAGCTGTCTATGTACCTTGGCTGATATCAAGAGAACAATTAAGGACACACAATATAAACACACAAGTAAAAGCACTAACTCCTTTAAGACAACCTTAATTGTTTGATTTATTTAAGATCACATTCAAGAAATTTGTTCAAAACACCAAAGCAAACAGCAAGACCAGATCTCAAACACCAAAATTCCATAAGACCAACTACTCCAAACTTCTTCAGCACAATAAAGAAATTCAGGTTTCACTGTTGGTTTTAAGCATGGAAAGACCACAAGCTATCACAGCACACCACCTCACCTTCTGTTTTTCCACCTCCAGTAGCTGTTCTTACCTGAAAAAACAAGCACAGTCTTCCTTCTCCTCTTCCTTGACCCAAGAAATAAGAGCCCAGCTCCTCCCCACAATCAGGCCCAAGTGAAAGCATCTGTGCTGCTGCAGGCAAGAGTAGCCCCACCTGTGCCAGCAGCACAACTTGGCCAGGAAGCTTCTAGCAGTGCTGTCAAGGCTTTCCTCTACCTGAAGGAAGTTCATGAAACTCCATAAGCCAAGTCAAGCCATCTAAACTGGCAAATGAGATGTGTGAGGCTTACCTGTGTGTATCTACTGAAAATGGTAATAATCCTCCTTCTAGGGTGAGCAGACATCCTGATCGCCTGTCTCTGCTTTTCATGGCAGTCACATGCAGCTTTGCCTACAGGTGAAAACACTTAATAAGGAAGAGCCATCTTCTAGCCCTTCACCTGATTTGCAGCAGAAACTGGTAATCTCCTCCTCAGTGTGTACATCACAAATAGTTGTGATGAGGGGGACCCTCAATATCTGGAGCTGAGATGCTTCTTTGGATCTCAACCACTTTATAGCAGTGGATCCAAGAAGGGCAGCTGTCAGATAAAGCGTCTCCTGAGCAGCTCTAGGACCTCAGACATGCTGTTGCCCTTACACACTTGCTCTTATTAAAGTGCAGGAGTTTCAAGAGGATTGGGAAAATCTTTAGGTATTGACTTTTCTGGATGGCATGTATCTGGATCCAAATCGTTACCACAAGTCCAGAGAAGGCAACATCCAGTGCTGACCTTCTCCTGTAGCAAATCCTCCACTCAGAATGCCAGTGTCCCCTCACCCCTGCGTGCATCCCAGCACACTCACAATGACTGCTGCAGACTTTAACCCCCCGGGCGGGATAGGTGTGGAGAAGAAGCGTGATTAAACAGCACCTTTAGGCACAAAGCAGGCAGTAAATGGCTTGCTAGCAGCAGGCATTAGTAACTCTGTGTGGGACAGGACCACCAGCGTCAGAAACTGAAACCCAGACGAAAGGAAGAGCAAGGTGGGCTCATGGCATCCCAACAATGAGACGAATTTCTCTGGTGAAAACACCCCAGAGACAGCAGGATGCTTGTCATCCCCTGAAGAGTTAGCCTGGGGATGTGCTGTGTTCACACTGAGGTGAGCAAGTCCATGAAGTTTTTTTCTCCTGCCACTCACTCATTACTTCAGGTGCCTATCACAGCTGCTTATGCTCAGTCATTGCAGATTATCACTGATGGGAGCTCTGCACTCCTACAAATTTTGTTCATTTTCATTCAAAACCTGTTTTTTCTCCCTTTTCCTTCTGCTGTAGCGATCTGGCAATCTGGTTTTATAAAACAAATGATTCCCCAAAGACAAGTGTGCTGACAGGAATCAATACAGCTGCTTGGACTCCCCTGAGATATGGCTTGTTCAAGGTGAAAAGCCTGCTGGGCTTTCTTCACCTGGCTGGTTAACGACTGTTATAAATAAGAAAGCAATGACCTAACAGAGCTCACCATGTATGTCCAGCAGGACCATTTTCCTGCACAGGAGGCATGAACTTCAGGATCCAAGAGGACCAGATTTGGAGCAGCTATCCCAGCTCTTGGGCATCGTGTACCTCCCAATTTACTGGCCATCATTTTCTGCTGGGATGGTACCCAGTGCTGCTATCTTTTCCCCTCATCATTTCTGTTATCTCCACTGGTGTATGTGTGACTGGTCCAGTGCTCATCCCAGGACCCTGCCCTTGTTTTGTGAGTGCTCAGCTCCCTTTGTAGGGGTGCCTATGAACCTGCAGCAACCAGCTGTGGCTTCCAGGGAACTGCATGCGCTTCCTCGGAAAACACTGAAGCTCAAACACTTCTCAAAAGTGAATCCCCCTGCTTCCTTTTTGCTACACGCACCTGATGAATACAACCATGCTCTGAGGCTAAATATTATCAACACCACAAAAATCAGGACAAAACATCAGTAATAAAGCCCCTGCTTTGCAGAAAAAGTAACTGCAAAACGCACCTATGCCACATCTCAAATGACACACCTTCTGTGCATCTCCACCTTCCTCCCCACCCTTTTCCTGCGGCTGGTCCATCTGTCCTCACTTGGGAGCTTTGATTTCACACATCTTTACCCACTGTGTCTACCCTACTCGCTGTATAATCCTCAGGTGCTTTGTGATTTGTAAACCTGCGCAGCAGTTACACTGTGCTGTTCCCCATCGCTACCTGGCTGCCCCGACTTCTGTATTTTCTGCTGCCAACAAACCCACCTTCCATCCTTCGCTGGACGCCAGGGCACACGCTTCCACTCACCTCCTATTTCACGTGGTCTGTACCCTGGATGTCGACAGTGCGAGGTCCTCACATGCTCTGTCTTCCAAGTGCCAGCCACCAGCACCCCATGCTCTGCTACAACCAAAAGAAATAATCCCACTGGCAGGAGAATGGAGATAATTTTGCAGAGCAGTCACATTCTTCTTTCACTCCCCTTCCCATGGCTTATTCACCCAAGCTTTGCCCATGTAGACTCTCCATGTGGTCACAGCAGGAAGGCTGATGCTGTCTGCTGGGCTATATCACCAGGACAACCACCAGGATCACCAGGGGCATCCAGCTCAGGAGCTCCTGCTCTACTTCACCCAAGTTTCCAAGTCCTGGTGAGTCCTGCAAAGCATTTACAAGAAGAAGACATCCCTGCTGCAGAAACCTCAGTGCAGACAATCTCTGCAGTTCCAGCCCTGATGCGGTCAAGGATTGGGCTGGACCTGTCAGACGTGCTCTGAAAGCAAGCCATAAAGTCTAAAAACTAACTAGAAAACAAGCAGAGTGCCTATTTTTCTAGCAAAGCAAAGCAAAGCAAAAAACGTTGAGGGCCGTCCTTACCTCCCCGTGACATAGTTGGCCAATTAGGAAACAACTAACCCAGTTCACTTTAAATGTTGTCGTACTCTACGTAACAAAGGTATTAACATTTTCCAGGTTTTTGTTTTCCCCAGATTGATAGATGCTGCAAAAGGACGGACAAAGCTTGGCCTAGATGGATTTTCAGAGTCCTTCCCAAGTAAATTTCATATATTTAGTGAAACTGAGTGTTGCAAATACATATTATTGGCCTACGGAACGAGACGACCACAGCCACCCAGGGAAAAGGAGTAACAGAAATAATGCCATTTCTAGGAATTCAGGTTATTGGGATTCAGGCTGAAGCCCATTTCCTATACGCACTAGTGATGTGATCCCGAGGGAGCTCGGAAATTATCATCTTCGAGTAAGTGATCTTTTCATGCAATTTTATTCTCGCACTATATCTAGGTATCTTCTCCATAACTTCTGTGTCCACAAGCTTATTTATCTCCTTGCTAAAGTTCAAAATCTAATTTCCAACACAGGTTACTTACTGTAATAAACTGTACAAGCTTTAAAGTGACAAGTTGAAAGATACAATTTTTTAGAGTTATGAATTAATAGCCGTATATGTCAAAGAAAGTGCCAACTTTTTCATATTTATAGATATATTATTGAAATGATAAAAAATGAACTGCAGAAAGAGAAAAGGAGTGGGGAGAACCACGTGTAATGAATCAAACATACTTAACAAGACGTGTACAGACACTTTAGTGTGCATCTCTTTTATTGCATTACATTAATCAAATCCTGCTAAAGACATCCATCCAAGCGAGGTGTCACAGTGATATTCTATAAAAACAGTCTTTTGATAAAGAGTCTTCCCTGACAGCGGTATCAACTAGGCTGTCTTAAGTGATTGTCAGGACTGCATTACTCAGAAATTAAGAGAATTTATGCAAGTGCCTCGAGAGCTCCCCTGAAAAGGAAGCAGTTTAATTGGAGCGAGTGTACAAACTCTGATAAAGGCTGGTTAAACACGGGTAAGTGATATAACTTAGAGAAACGCAAAAGGAGGGGTGGATCTTCTTCTTCCTTCTTTGGTTCACGTCACCAAAAGACCTTCTTAGTCTGGAATATCCCAGAAGAAAATCCTCCCCCCTGCTAAAATGCGTAGAATATGAGCATTTGTTTTTATGTTATGCAGCAAGACCTGATCAGCTTGAATTTTGGTCTTCTTTTTTTTCCTCCTACATGTTTATTTATTTATCCTAATGAGCTTATGTACAGCTCTCAGGAAGGGGATGGAGGTTTCTTTGCCACGCAGCTGTGAGACCCAGATGTGGCAGCGCTTGGCATGGACTGGCCCTGGGGAGCTGAGGCCCTTCTAGCAGGTTGGGCACGTGGGTCATGTCCACTCATGGGCTCACGGTGCACGTCAGGCCTGGCATGACCTTCTGCCTTCCTACTCATGGGCAAACACTGAAAACCAATGGTAACACAGTATTTTTATAATCTGTTGTATCTGCACGTTTCTTAGTGGGATTTATAATGGGTCTCCATTTGTCGCTTTAAAAAAAAAATTATGTGGAATTAAAACATTGGTTGAATTTTTGTGTTATTTCATTTCCTTTTTTAAAAGAGTCTCACCCAGGATTTCCTAACTTTGATCACGCCTAGAAAAAATACAAATCCCCAAATTCCCATAGAACAGTGAATTTGGATTATGAGCAGCTACTCTCAGACTCCAGCGCCAGCGAGCCTCAGAGAACAAGGGGTGAAGGGTATTGCATCACATCCCCTCCATTATTTAGGTGCAATGGGATTCATAAATCCACGGAGGTGACATCCATTAGGTAGCATTAAGGTAGTACTGGTATTCCCACTCAACTCTGGGCTCCCTGTTGGGGGTTTGATTTTACTCCCCTGCAAATCAAGGGAGAGCTCCTCAGGGTAATCCCTTAATGATGTGGCATCAAGTGACAAAATATAAAACAAGGGGAAAGTTCACGGGGAATGGTTTTATCTAAATGATTCACCCACAGATCACAAAAGCAATGATTTGTTATTTCCAATTATTCACTAATTTCACCACCAAATTGTTGTTCAAAACTCAAAGCCAACACCTCAAAAGTCAGAGTTCAATTCACCATTTGCAGAACTTATGAACTGAAATACGTGGTTCACGTGACAGACAGAACGTCCACTTCAAACTGTGTTTTCAGCCACACCGAGAGCTGTTTGATCTACACGGGTTAGATCAGGCATCTGCTCAGGAAAAAAGCACATGCACACCCCCCCCACCCCCGTTTGTCAAACTACTCGATGCAGTGCAATTTTGCTGTGAACTGTGTAAATCCGGGAGGGTTGTGAACACATCGAATCAAAATTCTGCCATGAATTCAAACTAACATTTACCAAACATCCAGCTCGCTGTTCGCTCAGCCGCTCTTATCAATGTTATAATAAACTATAAATCCTAGCGAGCCCCGAGGCAACTTAACTGCTGTAGTGATGCTGGAGGGTGATTAGGAAAAAAACCTAAAGATAAGATCCATTGTTTTTTTCATGGTTGTGCACATCATTTTTCTATTTCTGATGCTTCATGTGTGATAATCCGAGCTTCCTCAGAGGTAAATTCTCATCTAATCGTAAGTCCCCACACATCAACAGAACATATCCTATGTGGTCTAACAACAAAAAAACAGAGGGCAAGGAGTGCTTCATTAAGAACGTGGATTTAACCTACTGTAAGCTCATTTTTAGGCTGCAACAAAAGCCCCGGAAAAGGTGAAAATTAGACAATGCTGCCTAAAGAGCTCTCTACAATTAGAATTAATTTCAAACTGCCTGGAAAATAATCTGTTTGGTGCTGTGAGCTGCGAAGATAGGGGCTATTTTAAAAATATTTGTAATACTGAGCAAAAGGAAAAAGCAGCTCTGTTCAAAACCCAGGTCATGTATCACGTTCTGCCGGTCAGAGTTAGACCTGTATCTAATGAAACCGTATTGACGGGGCCCATCCTGTGGCACGTTTGATACAAAAAACATACAGGGGTGGGAACCCGGGTGAAGTGAGTGCAGGGCGGGAGGAGGAATAGCACCAGAAACAGGGGCAGAGAAGGTGTAAAGAGGTCACCTCTCATTTTGGTAGCGCCACAATTGCCAGAGAAGGGCCTTGGGTTTCAAAGGGATGTTAAAAAGCCACGTGAGGATATTCTGGTCCATAACTGCTCACCGCAGCACTGGGAGGCAGGAGACATCTCCTCTCACTATCTTCGGGTTGGAGCACCCCTGCTCCAGATGGGTTCTGTTGTTTGGCTTGATCCAGCAGAGCCACCAGAGCAATAAACCAGAAGGACAATGTGACTTAATATATCAGGTGGGACATTAATTATTTTCCCCTTTCCTGGTGTTTCTACCTCTGTCCCTGCCAGGGTTGACTCCCCAGGGAGCCCACCCTGGCTCTCCCAGCCCAGGCTGACATTTCTCCTGATGGCCCCCATGAACCGCGTGTCACTCGCACGCACGGTGCTGCCAGGATGAGCCCCAGCAACTGGAATTTGTCTCCCTCTAAGTGACAGCTGCCATTTTCATGATCCAGCAGAGAAGGTGAATTCCATCTCAGGAGGCAGAGCAG
>NW_010407606.1:63619-68334 GCF_000710305.1 Buceros rhinoceros silvestris | reverse complement strand
GGAAGTTTGCAGAAGTGTGATACCACCCAGCCAGGGCTCAGAGCAAATCCCCTCCCAGGGAAAAGGGGATGCAGGAATGCAAAAAAAAAAAAAAAAGTAATGAAGGAAAAGAAAAGTGTTTCCACAAGAAGCTCCTGAAGATCAGATGGCTAGGAAGCGATTTGGGGGTGAGTTCTATATTTAAAAAACATTTTTAGCCAATTGAACAGATAATTTAACCAGTTGCTACATTGCACTGATGTATAATTATAACTCTATTTGAGTGGATTTGTATTAAATTGCCTGATTTTCAGTGGTTCTCAAGAGAACCCGACTCTTCCCTGTCCTCATCTGCCTGGTGAGATTGTCCAAAGCCAGCCCCCTGCCAGACTATTACCCTTTAAAAATCATTTCAGTGACTGTCCCCCTCGGTAACGAGATGGAGTAATTAGAAGAGCTTTCACAATTACCCCGCCGTTTTCCTTTAAGACACATATGAAAATTCCTTCCCTTTCTCAGCCCTTGGCACGTTCAGAGTTACTGTTCCCACTCACAGCTGTCACTACCATGCAAACTTAATAAACTCCATCTATGCATGACTTACTCAGCTCCCCTCCATCCACCAGAGATACACGCTTCTTACTCAGGCAAGCAGGACAATAACATAGTAAAGCTGCAAAACAATAGCTCTCACGTTACAAACACGTATGATACTGAAAGGGGTTTATCCCAGCCCTGGTGAGCCTGCCCTAACAGAAAGGAGCTTTTCTTTCATACTGTTGAACTTTTGGAGCTTCTTTTTGGTTGGGGTGGTGGTGGTCTCTTTTTTTTATTAGGGAGCTGGGTTTGGTCTGTTGGTTTGTTTGTTTTTTTTTTAATTCAAAAGTAGTTTGAAAATGCGCAGGATGGAAAAAGGTACCTCTCCCAATAACACAGAGGTAATTACAAAGGAGGAATTACATAAAGGAAGAGTTAAAATGGACAGGGTTTCCCTCACTGAGCAGAACACACCCCGAAGATACAGGCAGCCAGATCCTGTTCTAACCCACCTTTGAAAATTCCGGTAACGAATGGAGCCTCTGGAACTGCTGCAAATTTAAACCCACATAACCTAGAGTAAAATCTGGCCCCTGAACAATTTTGTTAGCAGCAAATCTGTCATGTGCATTAAATCCTCCCCAACAAGAGCCTCCGGGTCGCATCAGCTGGGACCCTGCACCACGCCGCATACCTTTCCCCTTTGCCACCTTGTCCATCAGCAGAGCAATCAGCACTTTTTGGGAGAGCTCAGCATTTTTCAGAATTCACCCATGTAAGAGAAGTACTCATGCCTGTGTTAAATAAATACTCCCAAATGCCAGGTAAAATGCCCGTCAGAGTGCATCAGGCGGCCACGCAAGGTATCTGGAGGCTGTAGAACAAAGTACGCTTCACTTTGCATTAGAGCGGGCGAGCGCTGAAGCCCGCGAGCAACACAAAAACGCAGGATGAGTAATTTTACTAGGTGCTTCCTCGCAAGGTTTCCCAGGGCCACGCGCTGTCCTGGCTTCCAGCTTACATAATTTTGATTAAATCCATAGCTGTTTACCAGCACGCCACAAAACGACAGGAGCCGGATACGGGAGGGCTTGAAGCCTAACACAGGTAAGGCAGGAAGAGCGCAGGGCTGCTGCTGCTGGTAATTGCTAGGCTGATTAACTTGGGTTTGAGGATGGGCCTTGGAAAGGTTCGTTTGAGCCTTTCATCATCGTTTCTCCTATGTGGTCCTCTAGATCATATTAAATGGTGGATTTCCAGGCAGATTCGTCCTACTATGTATTGCCTAGGGCTGTGATACAGGAGATCCAGTGCGATTTTGGAAGTGTGAATCCAGAAGAGCAAGATTTGCAACAGGATGCAGCCTACCCAAAAAATATCTTTTCTTCTTGTTCACTTTGTATCTTAGAGCTTTGGGGCAAACTTGGGGGGGGAAACGGCCACAAGAAGCAACCTTTGCTTGGAACATCTCTTCCTGTGCTCGCCCTGAGCTGCTCATGGCAGTCTTGACCTGACTACAGACCATGGTCCTTAGACTCCAACTCCTTGCTGCTGCCAGACACGAACCTGCTGGATGTCCCTGCTAAAGGGGTAGGAAGAAGCCTGACGGCATTCAGTGAGTTTGGGAGAAATCTGGAATTTCTCCTAGACCAAAGCTCTCTTAGGGTATCTACCCTAATCTTTCAAAGAAAACGTTTGCGCAACAAACGGGACATGCAAACCTATCGGAAAGGTGTAATGCACAACAAATGCAGTTTGAGATGCCATTTCTTACAGCGTATTTATACAATTAAATCATATTACAGCCTCAAGTTCCGCTCAGAAAATGGATGTCATAAGAGCACGTATAAATTATTCACATCTTTACTAAATGAAGGTCTATCAAAAAATTGTCACGGGCTATCCATACGCAGTGTGACTTGAGACACAACTGACAGCGTAACTAGGATTTTTAATATCCCAGTTACTTCATAATTACCAGAACGAGGATTTTTTTTACACTACTAGTTCCAAGCATGAAACTAGGAAGAGTAGTAAATTTGGTGAAACCCGTGGGCTTGACCCTGCATCCTTTGAAAACCCCAGGCTAGAAGCGCACGTTGTTTTTATGGACCGGTGGGTACTTTTGGGTATGCACAGAATGAAGAAATAGAGCCCCATAGTGGTTAATCCCCAAAGCTAAAAATAAAAACAACCCAAAACCCTACTGAAACCAAAGCCTTTTAAGCTGCTATCTCATATTTTAAGCGATTTATTAAAATGTTAATTATCTGCATAACATTATGCTTGACTACAAGGGGAAAAGGCATTGTGAAAATTGTGTGCTGTTTTAACTGGGAGGGTAATTCACAGATTTCTTCCAAAATGACAATTTCTTTTTTATTCAGCAGCTTGAACACTAAGTCAGAGCACTCTTCAGACTGCAAATATAGCAATTATCCCAAGTAATGCTTTGACACTGTTACCACAGGCAAGTGGCCAAAGTGCATCAGCAGTCAAAATATCTAAGCAAGTTAACAAGCTCTTTTTACTCTCAGCAGAGCAGGAGAAGAAAGGGAATCCAACCCCTGAGAAATGTTAAAATAAAGGAGAAAGAAAAGCTGCTGGTGTTTGTTAAAGAAAATGGTGTCACTGTCTCGGCCTGATCAAGGTGTAATATCTGAGTCCCTGACAGATGTCCCTGGCTGTGTGGGATGGGGAGGGCTCTCCCCCAGCATCTCTGCCGCGTGTCCCCAGCTAATGACCGGCTGCAGCCCACCAGGACTGCCCATCAGCCCACACCTTGCTCCTTGGTTCGGTGCTCTTTCGCCTCTCAATTTGCCCCATTTTTTTTTTTTTTCCTTTTTCAGCTCCATTTGCAAAATACCCCCACATGTACCATACAAAAGACATCTAAACTCATTAAGGAAATTCCCAAAGAACTATTAACAAATCATTTTGCTTCAGCCAGAGATATCAGATTTAATTAGGTGAGCGGTGTTGATGGGGTGCAAAAACAAAAGCCATCTCCTGTCTGAAAAGGTTCAGGTCCTGTGTAGGCCCCATTCTTTCCTTCATGGCACAGACAATAATTGAGCATTTTTTTAAAGGACGTAGGGATGAAAAGAGGACTCTGTCTCGCAGACAAAAGCTTTCAACTAAGATTTGTTTTCCTTTCTCACCAGGTGACTTAAAGGGAAAAAATCTTCAGCTGTAAAGAAATGGCTATAACCTACAGTGAGAACACAGCGACAGAGAATATAAAACAGCTCTAACAAGCATAATTTTTGCCAGTGATTAATCAAAATGTATTTAGCCAGTCATTTTCAATGATAATCAAAAGACCTGCTTAAAACAATAATCATTTTGCAATAATAACAGTTATGTTCATTCAAATGCCGGCAGGCTCCTCTGCCTGCAATGAAACGTCGACGTCGGTTGGACCCTACTAGGGTGCCCTGAAAGACTGAAGGGTTTCTCTGGCTGGGAAATCTCCGGGATGGAGCCTACAGGTTGCACAGATTAATGCCCTGTACGACACGGCAGTGCAAAGTACCGGGGAGCCAAAGGTTCCTTTTTGCTTCTCATGTTTTAAATCCTTGGGTTAATGCTATTTGTCAGTCTGGCCAGTTGTCGTTGTAGGGCAGTATTATCTGGGGGGCAGGATAATACCTCCACGTTGCCCGGTGTGTAACAGGAATGTTTTTCTAACAGCTTCCAGAGACTCCAGAGATCACATATTGTTAAAGAAAAGGCTCGTTCCATTTTTTAAAAATACATCTTCAAATTAAGAGGCTTAAAAAATACTAACCATTGACATCCACCTTTGTGGTACCAGCTATTCCCCCAGACCTTTAAGCATATTCCTCATCTCCCCTTCCCTCTTGTACTGAGATGAAAAAAAAAAGCAAATCCCACGTTAGTTGTCGGCGTATCAGATCTGAAACCGCTCTGGGTTCTAAGAATATATCTTTATAATTTCAGGCTTACAAGGAGCATGCACCAATTAACACCGTGGAGCAAGCTTTTGATACGAATCATCATTAAATAAACACGCCGGAGCTTTTCAGAACCAGAAGCTACAAATGATAACAAAAGAAGTCAGCAGATCCAGCGTGAAAGCACAAAAACCTCCTCCAAAACGAGCTCTGATGCCATTACACAAAAAGCAGCGGCTGGCAGAGCTGCCATAAGCAAAAAAAAAAAAGGGGGGGGGAGGC
>NW_010407606.1:49396-63569 GCF_000710305.1 Buceros rhinoceros silvestris | reverse complement strand
AAAAAAAAAGCGGAGGTGGGGCAGACGTACAAAAAAAAAAAAAAAAAAAGGGGGGGGAAGTCTAAAATCTGCCGTTCTAATATTCAGTTGTTCGAAACTGTTTAATGTGGTATATTTTACCCCTGCGAGAGAGGAGTGCTGCAATCCAGGGCAGGAAGAGTAACAGGACACTCTTCTAGTCCTGAAAGTCAACCAAAAAAAAATAATTTGGAAGTATTTTTAACTTATTTTATCTGAAGCCCTGACAGTTAATTTGGTGTGAAAAACTGCAACGGTAGAAAACAGATGTGAAGGGGCAAACATGTAGTTAAGGTCAGAACAAACATAAAACACGGCTTCCATTTCTAAGGGGGGGGAGGAAAAAAAAAAAAAGATTTGTCCAGCAACAGGTTTTATGCTAAACCTGCTTTTTTATTGTGCTGCTTGTGCTATCTGCAGACTACACAATGCGATACTGTCTGCCGTCGTGCAATACCTCTCAGCACTAGTAATTTAAGACTTTCTCCTCTGTAATACACTAAACCATCATAACCTGTCTCTTCCTATTTAGTTTAACCTACAACCACCACATACTGATTTGGCTGTGTGTGGCTTTCTCTATTGCCATTTATTACTCCGCTCGACTCCTGAAATTCTGTTTGCAATTTAAGGCCACAAATTAGAAGCGTAAGTCATCTGTTTCCTATAATCCCCCTGTCAGGGCTGGAATCACATTTGGAGCTCAGCACCAAGCACGGTCCCGGGCCGACGCTGCCGCCCCGATTGGCCACGCGGGCTAAAAAGCTGCGCTGGGAATAAAGACCAGGCAGCCGGGCACAGGGCTGGAGGCGGCGCGGGGAGGGGAGAGGGAGAAGCCAGCCGGCTGCACCGGAGAAAGAAATACTATTTTACAACCGTAACCTCTTGGAAATATCCTAACCCAGCGATGGGGGATTGCTATGGGGGCTTTTACAGACATATGTTTATTTTTTTATTCTTTCTTTTTAAGCCAGCTCATAGGGATGGTTGTAACTTACTCATTCAATACGAATCTTCGATGAGTTCTTCCACCTTTGTCATGCCGCACATTTTCTCAGTGCTGCCTTTTGCTGTCCTAATTAACTGTTTTCCCCCCGCACGGCAGGCACTATATAGAGCTAAAATGGAGATTTTAACGCACTGACTCCATTTTTTCTCTTTTTTTCCTGTAATTATTCTAATGAATCCATGCATTTGTTCCTTTGATGCCAGTGGAAAATGATTTTAAGTATGTAGATGAGAAGTCTTAGAAGCAGATCCTTTTTTTTTTTTTTCCTGACAACAAAACCTTAGTTAATTTTTTTTTAAAAAAACCCACAATTCTTCTATGGGGGCTTTTACAGACATATGTTTATTTTTTTATTCTTTCTTTTTAAGCCAGCTCATAGGGATGGTTGTAACTTACTCATTCAATACGAATCTTCGATGAGTTCTTCCACCTTTGTCATGCCGCACATTTTCTCAGTGCTGCCTTTTGCTGTCCTAATTAACTGTTTTCCCCCCGCACGGCAGGCACTATATAGAGCTAAAATGGAGATTTTAACGCACTGACTCCATTTTTTCTCTTTTTTTCCTGTAATTATTCTAATGAATCCATGCATTTGTTCCTTTGATGCCAGTGGAAAATGATTTTAAGTATGTAGATGAGAAGTCTTAGAAGCAGATCCTTTTTTTTTTTTTTCTGACAAAAAAAACTTAGTTAATTTTTTTTTAAAAAAACCCACAATTCTTTCATGCAAACATTTAGGGTTCTATTCACAATTTGAATATTATTTTCTTTCCTTTAAGACATTTTAATAGTAGTTTATGAGCACCACTGATAGGAGCAAAAATCAGCCAGTACTTCTGACTTTAGATTATTTTAAACTTTCTTTTTATTGCACTGTGAGGCAGAGTATCCTGTTACGATCTGAAAAGAGAGAGATAAAGCATCTGTAAAGACCCTGACAGCAGCGAGCGGGGAAAATCCCTCTCGCTAAGAGCCCAATGGGAGACCAGCTCTGCTTTGAGCAGGGGCGGGAGTAAATAAATAAAAACTAAAACTGGATTCCATCAATAAAACTTCCTCTGACTGATTCGTATTTACTAATAGGCAGACTTTTACGTGGGCTGTGAACTTCTAGCGATCAAATCAAGTTCGTTTAAGTAGCATGGTCGTGTGGACAGCCAAATGCTGAATTTTGCAGCGGGATCCAGGCTGAGCTGCAGTAAATATTTTTTACCCCTGGATTTAAGCAAAACAATAAAAACCTTACAATTTTTGTTTAAGTTAGAGGAGTCCTAAAAAAGAACATTTCACTGCTCTTTGTGCTTCTGTAACTTAAAAATTGGCTGTGCTTTTAAGCGAAATTTGGCAGGCTGTTAGTCTACAATGTGACTAGGATATTTGGACATAACAAAATTGGCCAAGAGATGATATTTTAAATGGAACTACTGTTCGTGCAATTTCCTAAGTTGTTTTGGTTTGGTTTTTGTTTTTTTTTTTTTCCTTTTTACTATGCATTTGGTACTACAGTTTTATACACACGAATAAATACGCATTATGAGTCCGTAATATATAAACGCAAACTATTGTCACGGCACGTTTACAGCGCGTACTGTGATGATTCCTGAGCAAAAAGCCTCTCTCATAATCATGAATGCCCATTATTATAAATAAGCGCACAGTAGAAATAACTCATGGCACACAAAAGCACACGCAAACCACTCGGTTTGTTCCAGAGCTCAGACACCAGCGCTACTATTGCTGAGCTCCGCGTTGGAAGAGCAACTGGAGTCCTGCCATGGAAATGAGCAGCATGCTAAGGAGCAGATGTTCCTCTTTGGAGGGGTTTCGGGGGGAGAAGTCTTGCACCAAAATGTTGGTGGCCCCTTCTGGGTTTACAAGACAAGCCAACTGCTGAGATGCTGCCCTGAAACTCTGATGGACCTGTCTACTAAAAATCTGGAAGCTGTAGGAGGTGAGTCTACACCAGCGCTTAAGGAACAGTTTGAATGTCGAGTTTAACTACCGTTTTAAACCTATGTCAGGGGCCAGGAGGCTTCTTCCCCTTCACCGAAACTTCACACGCTTCCAAGTTCCCAGAATAATGTGCACATCACCAAATACACTGACCATCTTGCTCCGTAGAAAGGGGGTTTGCGTGTGCCAGGTCCCACACAGACAGACACATGGTATAAAGTCAAATTGGCCATTGCCTTTATTAATTACCAGTTGAACCAAACTGAGCAACTTAACCCCAGGCCTGGAAGCTGTGCCAGCTCCGCTGTGAGCTACGCCACCGCAGAACCTCCCCCAAAACCAATCAAAGGGAGCGCCTCTGCCTTGCATCTCGCTCCACCAACACGCATGACACAGCTCCAAACACTGCAATGAGGCTCCGCAAATGAGAAAAACCTTTTCTGCTCTACTGCGCTCACTCTTGCTCTATAAAAATTAAAGAAAAATGGAGTTTGTTTCACTTGTCCCAGCGTTATGAATTAAAAAATGATTTGCCATATGAACAATACAACCATATTTTAGGTGGTGGCACACAAACTGCATCCCCCAATGCATTATGCATTAAAATACATGGCACCGATCTCGGATGCAAGTTAGAGGCCAGAGTGGTATAAAACCACTGTATAGTGAATAAATGAAAATATTCCAAAGGCCACATGGGAAACTGGTAGCAGAGGCAGGTGCAGGCATCATGTGGTGCAGGGCTCCAGCTCAGGCCACAGCACAGCAACCAGAGGGCATGAAGAGCTCTGGAGAGGAAATGTGAATCATGGGCAAAGCAAAGCATCTTGAGAAGACATGGGAAACGCCTTTGGTTTCGAAATCGCAGAAAAATAAGGAGCTGAACAACTACATCATGGTAGCCCAGGAAGAAAAAACAACATAGAAACGGCTGAGGCAACACAGGAGGAAAATAAAAGGATCCCGATCTGTGGCCGAAGCCCTAGATTCGCTGTCAGTGATCGCAGCCCATCATAAGCTCAGCCCATCATAAGCTCAGCTTACGCTTCCTAAAATCCCAATCAGGCAAACCTGAGCTCTTAAAGCAAATTCAAACACCCCTTGGGGACTGCTATTTGGAATAAACCAGAGCGAGGTTTTAAATAAAGAATGCAGTTTTGAACTAAAAAAATATGGGTTCGATTTAAGAACCATGTTTGGAAGCAGAGCTTCTAATCACCTGCGGACAGAAGTGTTTTCGTCCCGTTCCTCGGAGGGCAGAGGGAGCTGGGCAGCGAGGAGCGCTGGCTGCGGCAGGAAGGTGAGCCGTCCGTCCTTCCGCGCTTCCCAGATCCTGCAGGAAACATCCCAAATCCACACAACGTTCCCAAGTGGTACATTTTGCCTATGGATCTCCAAGCGATCTGACAGATGTGTAAATTCACACCGAGCCAAAAACTGCCCCGGGATAATACAGCTGTGCATGCTAAAGAGCGCGAGTTATTCCAGCATTAACTGGAGGACAAAAAAATATGTCATGTTAACCCACCTTTTGCTGCCAGGTGTACAGTTGCCTGAGGTCATTTGGGGCTGATTTCACGCCATTGCGGTCAAACTGACCCCTTTTCTGCCCGTTAAAAACTCAAATGCAAAGAGGATGGTTTTCTTCTTTCTTTTTTTTTTTCCCCCTGTTTTGTTTTGTTTTGCTAATAGAGTGAGTGTTTAACAGGCGATGCGAGGATGAGCAGGTTTTCTTAAATGCCAAATGTTGATGGATACGCAGCGCAGATACACTAGTATCATGGGCTGTAAATGTCACTTAGCCTCAAGAATTCCTCTGTCCAACGCTGTTATAACAAGGTGCTTTTAAAATTGGAACAGGATTTACACCAGAGAGGTGTGAATCAAGGATACATTTTTTTTACTCAGCGAGAGCTCATCAGCTTGTTACAGAAACCTGGCATGATTTAGGCAAAACTAGATAGTGACTCAAACCCACGGTGATTTACAGGGGTTGCTCTTAATGCTTTCAAAAGGAACTATTGCTGGGTGTCCCAAAAGTAGCTTTGAGCATAATAGTCTAGTTTGTGATACACCGACCGAAGTAGCCAAACAATCCGGAACATATTAATTACAGACAGAAAGCAGATTGTTCCTAAAAATACAGCCGTACTCTGTCTTTTCATGGAAAAGCTGTTTCTGAGTAGGTGAAGCAGACAATACTTTGCTCTCCAAACCAATCAAAATGTACCATTAAGAGGGGCACAGTCAGCAGCAGTCACTCCTTTACACCAATATTCACCAGACAAAGCTATTAACCTCACATTAATCATTAGACAGAGTCATAATGGAGTCACATAATAGCTGAAAGATTACAAATTTGGAAGAAATTTGCAGGAAAAAGAGGGTGGGAAAGCAAAACGAGTGCTATATTCGATGAATTCTCAGAGGCTGTTTCTTCGAATCAGAAACTTTGGTTTTCCAGACACTCCACATCAATGTATCAAAAGAGACTCGGAAAAGATGTGCCATTTGCAGGCATTTGGGACAGGAGGAGGGGGAAGAGAGGAAAAAGGAAATACAGCCCAGCAGTAAAAGCATCAGACAAGAAACCACCCGTCCCCTCCTTGCTGTGCTACCTTTACCCCGCCTGCAAATTGTGCAGGGAGGAGAGGGAGAGGGACTGATCGCACTTCCTTGCCCTTGAGGATCTAACTGAGGCTCCAATTCATTAATGCTTGTAAATCACTGCTAAATATCCAAGTGACCAAGCAGTTATTGCATAGGACTAGAGGGTCCACAGCATAATTTTTATGTCCCTTCTGTTTCTCCGAAGGTACTTTATTAGAGATCTCTGAATTTGCAAGGCCCTGAGCTTGTGGAGCCAAGAACGAGGTAGTGAGATAGTGCTGATCAGTGCTCATCCTTCACCGACAGCAGGTGTCTCAGCCATCCCCACATCCAGAAAAGCTCGTGGTGCTTTGTGGGCTTATTCCCATAAAACTTGATGCAGGAGCAATGAAGGTAGCTTTAGTTAATAAGATAATAAATGTTTCTGAATGACCTAAAAGTGATGCTCAGATTACAGCTTGAAAACTAAATTCCAAGAGGAAAGCCACAGATGGGAGCAAAAATCCTCACAGATTATCCTCAAATATTCTGGAGGATCTCTCGAGGGATCCTCAGCACAAACAAACCAAAACTCCACTGCAGCTACTCAATAACGAGTTTAAAAGGCAGAATATTCTCTGATCTTATTTTTATGACTAACTTGCCCTGTTGATCACCTGTCTGTATTTAATGCAGAATAATTTCTTCACTGAGATTTTGATTCAACAGAATACCCTTCATTTTAACACGAATTCATGTTTAAAACTGTGCCACAGGTAAGCGCTTTGTTGGTGGACTGGGAGTGAATCTCTCCATCAGCCACTGAGGCTCCCTCATGATTTAGGACTATTTCTCCCTAACCGCAGCTACCTAACCTGGGCAGCCTCTGCTCCCCACACCGATGGCAGAGCAGGTCTCCGTTCTCTCTCACCTCTGCCCTCTCTCACCGCCTGTTTATCTCCTAAACCGTTTAAATCCTTGTGGCCGTCTACATGGCCTTCCTGATCCCCCTCAGGCATCTGTTAGAAAACCAATCCAAAATTCCCCTCGTGCTCTTCGCCTTTGCCAGGTTTCCACACCCTGCGTCAGGGTGAGCAAATTTTAACGGAGGAGATGTTGCCTCGTGGCAATTACCATCTTCCGGGGTCACCCAAGAGCAGCTCCCATCCTTGCACACCCTCCTGCACTTCACCCCTGGGGTGACTGTTGTCCCCAAAGCACTTCAGGGGTCTCACTCCTTTGCTGTGCTCAGCCAAACTTCTCAACCCTTGTCAGGGTCAAATTCTGTCACCTTTGGGATTTCAATCATTATTCTCTCCAGTGCCAACTCTTTTCAAAGGAAACAAATACTTCGTACAAAGGAGAGAATGAAGAAGAACACCCGGCTTTTGATTTTATTGATATATATGAATGTAAACAAGTTCAAGGACTGCTGCTTAGTGCCTGCTCTTTTTTATACATATAATTTCAGACTTTGTGAACATTTTGAATTGTTTTTTTATCTTCAAGAGTAGAAAACTAGTAAGTATAATGCTAGGTGACCTGTAAAATTTTCTACAGATGGAGAAAAATGTGCTAATGGACCTCACAGCCTCAGATAAGTGACTCGGATTTCTTAAATTAGACAAAGCTAATGACAATACTTATTGCCTGATCCAAAAACCAAAGCCTGGCATGTAAATAAACTTTTAAACAATCTATGTGATTTCCAGAGTTCAAGAAAACCTCTCAGATGAGTTTCATCTCTAGGCACCTCCTCAGCACGGAACAAGATCTTCTGCAAATGATTAACACCGGCCCTCAGTTCACTGTGCTCGTCTTCTGGTGAGCCGCGTGCTCCTCTTGCTCCGGTGGCAAAGGGAAGCCAACCAGTAGGAAGTGGGTCTCTTGCCATTTACGATGTCTTTTAGCATGATAACAGTAAAACCCAGAATAGCTTTTTAAACCAGAGTCACATTTACATATGTACTGATTCCTTTCCCTTTTGTAGAGGTGGTTAATGCAATCTGATGAGCCGTGTATCAAATATTTGAACACTAGGAAAATCTGCTTTTTAGGATACGTCTGCGATAACTTGGATGCCACTAATGTGATTTTAGACTTTTACAGCGTGCCAAAACATCTGACAAATTTTGTACCTTATTTCAAGAGGATTTGGCATTTTTCTCTGCCGGTTTCTTCGAACGTACATGGCAGATTCACTTACTCCCGAAGTGCAGCAACCTCAAGCTCAGCACTTATTAACTCTTTCACAGCACGGGACCATGCACCGTTACTTTGCACTGGAAGTGAAAAATATTGTATCCAATTAAAACTGCATGGCAAATGAATGCAGGCAAAATTTAATTACCCAAATTGGAATTTGTCTAGGACATAAAGGCTTAGACCTATACAGTTCTCTGAAAAGGCAGGGTCTCTATAATGGCCACATTTAATATTTTATATATGACCTAAGGTTAAATCTGAAAGATCTGCTATAGATCAATTATAAACCCCTGACGTTTCCTTGAAAAGGAAGAAAACAAGTAGTTTTCTAGTAGTGCTGAAGACTGTTACAACACATCAAAGACCTTGCCCTTTTCCTGATCATACAGAAATCAGGCACTGATGGAAAAAAGCTCTCACGATCACCAAGTAATGAAACGGTAATGAGCATGGCAGTCGTCTCCTCTGCTACCTCATTACAATACGTGGTATTGCGGTGTGTTTCCCCGTGTTTGAGAGAAAGGGGGGAAATGCTCATGTGTCTCCCCAATAGCATTTTGGGCAGGAAACAAATAATTCATGTAAGACCATTTTAATTCTCCTTGAGAATAATCATCTTCCAAAAATTGCGTTCTTGATTTCAACAGTCCTGGATCTGGTTGTTAGCTGAGCCGCATCACCAGAGGTTGACTGTTGCTTAATTGTTAAAGTCGCAACAAATTACCCCAAGAGGAGATGGCCTGGTATAGATTTACTCATATAATTCCATGATGAGAACGCTTTTTCTCCTCAAGAGATGAGGATGAGGCAGGTTTTGTCACCTATGTCCTACTCACCTCAAACTGAACACTGTTTTTCCAAGGTCCGCTGAATTCAGCCTAGAAGAAATCATGGCACTTGCAGAGACGTTCACATGAAAGAGTTAACGTACTTGCAGCATCTAGACACAAACATGATTCTTTGCAAGTCCTGCTGTAATGCGGCTCCCCTGATTGCCTCAAAAAGACAAATTTCTGTTACAACACGGAAACATTATAAACTAAATTCACCAGAGTCCCGTTGAGCCTTAGCTAGAGAATATGATTCCTGTATTAAGTGCTTTTAATTTCAGTGCTTGGGAGCTGGTTTAAAACCGTCTGCTAATTTGCGGCTCTGTAGCCGTCGCGCTCTCGTTCTTGCAATCAGAGGCAGAACTTCTTTAATGTGCTTCTTCTCACACCACTTTTCTCAGCGATAAGCCTAGGCAGCTCTCCACCTGTCCTGGCAAATAAATCGGCCCTGTGAAGCCTCCATGTCAAGCCTTGCTATACCCCTGATACAAGGGTAATCCTCCCGTGACAGGTGATGCTTAACCTGGTTTTACTTACAACCCTCCCAGACTGTCTCTCCTACCTCCCAGGGTCACCATCATCCTTCACTGCACCAGCATGTTCTGGGAATGATGACCCTCAGCAACCCAAACTTCAAAACCATGAGTGGACTGAGAGTGCAAAATATGTTTGCTGGCACCACATACCTGTCCTGCAGGCTCGCAGAGGACCATGCACTCAGCATCATCACTGCCACTGCTGCTCCCTGCAGCTGGAGGCATCACAGAGCAGAATGAATGGGTCCACCTTTCTCACCGCCAACTTGCAAAAATAGCAGACGGTTGTCCTAGGTCCCGACCACAATGAAATACCTGAACAACATCCAATTGACCAAATATTGAAAAACTTCCTGTGGAGAACATCAAAGAAATTTCAAGCGGATGTGGTCCCATGCTCCTCTGCATCCCATCAACTAAAAAAAAAAAAGTCGCAACGTTGTTGAAGGTTACGTGATGTAATCTGGCACAAGGTGGTAAATACTGAAGGCTTGGGGGAAAAAAATCTCTAAGTTCAGTCCTTAGTAGTAGATATTTCACCAGAATTTATTACAGCAGGTGGAAGTAGGGTAGATGACAATGACCTGCAAACCATAAACTTGTAGGTATACTTTTTTTCCTGTGGAAGTGAATTATTTTCAGGTAGTTTAACATACCTCTGATTGTAATTACTACACAGACCAGGATCACCCTGAACATTTGACCTGAGTAGCTCCATTTCTTTGTTTAAGAACAGATTTACTTGAAGCTGGTGCAATACGTGAAAAGAGTTCGGCTCCACTGCTGGGAACAAAAATGGAATATTAATTTATTTATTTTTTAAAAAACACTGTTGCGTCAGAATCTTAAAGTGGGGTGTTTCTCGGCGTCAGGAAATTCTTTTCAAAAATGCATCTTTAAACCAGAAAAAAAAAAAAGAGAATGAAAGAAAAGAAATCATTCTTCTTCAAATTGAAACCAGCATAAAATATTACCCCAAAAGACCTGGGCTGATTTCTTTATAAATGAGCACAACGTTAGAACCATGGCAAAGGCAAATTGGCCTACAAGAAAACTGACAGCTTTATAGCCCCTGCCTCTGATTGAAATGTTGGGAAATCTCTTGGCAATTCTCCCAGACATCCAGGTAGAACAGTGAGTTCACTGATTATGTTAACTAAAACAATCTGCCTTTGCACAAACGCACCTCGAGCCCAGCCAAGTGTGAAGACTTATCAACATGCCAGACCAAGAAAAAGACCCATTTACCTGCGGAGAGCGGCTAAATGACGGGGCTCTGCAAAACGACCCAGGGTCATCGGTGTACAGGGGTTTATTTTATTATTGTTATCCTTTTTTTTTTAATATATAGCCCAAATGAAGGCAACGAGCCCTCGGCGGGACTGTGTGGGTGTTAAACAAGAGCGTGATTCCAACCGATGTGTTTAAACTCCGGTAGTAATCATGAATAAGAAGAAATACCATCCAAAGGAGAATGGTATTAAAACACACACAGACAGACAGAATAAACCTATTTCTAGAAGGAATAAGGCTCAAACTAGTCCTCATTTGTTATCTTTTCATCCGGCCGCAGCACAGAGGAAGCGCCGCCAGGACACGGGCGTTCCGCACACGGGGCAAAGAAGGGAATTGTTTATGTTTTTGAAGGTGGAAAAAAATGAGAGCCATAATAAACCTAAACAATAAAGATTACAAAAAGAAACAATGCTGTTAAGTGGCAATGTCTTGAGGTGAATGCATAGCTGAATGTTATTTTAAACAGCGCATAACCCAGGGAATTATGATGTTGTTTACACAGGCCTGTCTCTTGGAATCTGTATATGTTTAGAGTTTGGTTTGTTATATGTCTTGGTTAAGCTCTCCAATATGTCTGTCTTCTGAAAAAGAACCCTATGCTCTGCTAAAAGTTAGCTCCAGCAAGTTAAAAATACAGAGAAAGTACCTTAAGTACTGTCCCTTTCCCCAGAGATGCCCTTGGTAGCAGTCGGTAATGCAATCAGATATCTCGGGTTATTTCGATTGCCTGCCAAAACATCACTCACGTCTATTAAAGCATCCTGAAAAACACCATTACATCAATTCCTGCAACAGCGTAATTATTCTTCTTTCTGGAATGTCTTCTGATGTGAGTCACCCTGCCGGCGTGGGATTTCGATGGAAAGCGGCTGTAGGAATGTCCCAGAGGCTGCGGGGTGGGGCGGGGGCCAGCAGTGAGATGCTGTCACCCACCACTCGAAGGATGCCCGGGACAGTGGCTGGATGCACCATGAGGGAACACCCCACCAACATCTTAGACTCAACCCCCTTTCCCAAAGACATGGAGCCCCAGCTTGATTCTTCTGCACTTCACCGAATTCTGAAAAATCACGTTTTTGCAAGGGCAAAGGAAAGCAAAGCACCAACAAGAAAACCCTTCCTAAATAACCTGGGTGTCTCCTTAAAAATACAGACAACAAGCTTCTAGGAAGCACGAGGCATAGTTAGAGTCGTTTAAGTATTAGTGAGCGCGTCTGCACCCTGTAAGTCATCCACACTGCTGGTATGTCGGGACTCTCGCGTAGGCGATGCAAACCACGCCTCCTTAGTTCAACTGCAATATGGCTGCCACTGGGATTGGGGTTTACGCGTCTTTAGGAACGGAAGGATTATTGTGGTCCTATATTCTGGGAGTTAACAAAAATATATAGAAAATCTGCGTGTGAAATTCTGGGTTTGATTACGCTAGTGTAAATCCCAGTTTCTCTGATGTCAATGGATTGTCTAGCTCAACGCTCACGCAGCGGAGCAGAATTTGACCCTCTGCCTTCTCCTTTAATCTTTCTAACAGAAAAGTTGAACTTGATGGAGTTTTACTTCATTGCAGGAATAATATTGGCTAGAATAATGCAACATTAATTTTGCATTTTAGAATAATAAAGAGCATTTGACATTATCACTAAACAGGCAAATAGATCAAAAATCATCCTTAAAAGTACTACGTGTAGATGATTTTTACCTAGAAAGCATTAAGATCTATCTGATAGCTGAGTAAATCATTTATTTTACCATTGTGTGGACTCTGTAATGTTTAAGAAGCAGAACATAGCTTGAAAGACACAAAATTTGAAGATACTGGGAATTTGAGTGGTTTCAACGAGGCTGGGTTGTCATCATGAGTCTGCTTGAGCATTGCACAGCTCCGTGGAGCTGGATAGGAACAGTTTGGATGTTCGTATAAAACAAGAACATATTCATCACACCCCTTCTGCTCTCCCAAAAGCATTTTTTGAGTGGTTTCAACGAGGCCGGGTCGTCATCATGAGTCTGCTTGAGCATTGCCACAGCTCCATGGAGCTGGATAGGAACAGTTTGGATGTTCGTATAAAACAAGAACATATTCATCACACCCCTTCTGCTCTCCCAAAAGCATTTTGCCAGGGGCAGAGCTGTGAGGCCAAACCCTTAGCCCTGTCCTATCCACAGGAACAAACTGTCCCCACGAAAGAGGTGATTGAATAAATCCTTGCTCCACCCATTTCACTCATTCTCTCCTTACAAGGAGAGAAGTCATGAACAGGCCACCAGCAGGTCCAGGCTTGGCCTGTCCATGATGAGAAAGCCATAGGAGAGGTGAATGCGATTAGGTCCATTTTATCAATGAAAAAATGGAGGCAGAGGAGCATGGAAATCTTTCATACTTTTCAGCGAGGTATTTTCATGCATTTGACATTTATCACAATTTAATCTATTTTATGTTTTCTTGATTGTTTATGTAAAATGGGATAGAGTCTTTGAACAAAGCTGGGGCAGGAAATGAGTCAGTATCCAGCAGCAACAAATATTTAGAGGCAACAGATTTGTAATAATTAGATGGAGACAAGAGATGATGAATTGGTAAATCTGAAAGTCTTTTCAAACTCTGAAAATCTCAGATGATCGTTTAATCCATCAACTATCTTCTTAAGAAATACAATCACGGAAACTCCTGCCAAAAAAAATCCGTACTGTAATCCTACCTTTATCTCATCCACAAATACACATTTTCTATATAAAGACACGATCCCTCTTGAAAGGTCAGCATTTGGAGTTGGCTACCAAGCACACCAATTTGCCTACACAACGCTTCAAGATCTTTACCATATCTATTTTACAACCTGCAGACACTTCCAGGGCGAACGGGGGAAAATATCCCCTTTCTACACGGCAGACATATGTTTCTTCACGTACCAACTTCCACTTCTGTTTCTGGCAGGTTACACACAGCTTAGATCCCCTTTTAGCTGAACTTACGCTGAATTTATTAAAGATGAAGTGAACAGGCATTTCCTCATAGCACTACCTCACACACGGGACAGCTTAATGGCTTTGCAATTAATATATGCATAAGTACAACCTGCATTAGCGGTGGTAAAAGGCAAGTTGACTCCTTGATTACACAGAATTAAACAACACCGAGGTTCTTGTGCTGGGTGCAAGATGCGGATGTACCTGTTCAGAGGTGGCCTGTGGTGTGAGCCTATAGATAGTGTCATCTAAACACATGGCTGAGCTTGCTCTGACATGACTCTCTTTTTTTCCAACCTGTGGAAAATCACCTGGGCTTGTCTCTCCTGGTCAAGAGCAGGAGTTTTAAAATGGTGCTGCACCAAATCACGGTTACAGCAACAGAAAGCGTGGCCCAGGAGATATCTGAAAATAAAAATAATTAAAGGAAAATTAAAAAAAAAAAAAAAAAGAAGAGGGTATCTTATCTGAACATACTACAGAGAACTGCTGCACGATGGCAAAGAGGCCCCAGAAAGGGAAACCTGAGGAATTATTGCTTTATAGAAATCAAGGATAGACATCCTTACGTTAGAGGAATGAATATAGGTTAAAAAACCCTGAGGAGGGTTGGGAGCTAAAGCAGAGGGCTTTTAAGCAGAGCCCTCATATATATTCTAAGTCTGCAGTTAAATGGAAATGCTTGAGCTTGTAAAACCGGGAGATGAGAAAAGGGGGAAACCCGTATATATGAAACCAGCAGATACAGAACATTTTATACAGTTCAGCAG
>NW_010407606.1:43356-49313 GCF_000710305.1 Buceros rhinoceros silvestris | reverse complement strand
GCAGGCAGGGGAACATGAACTTAATAGTGACAATTGTTTTAAATTGATTGAAATAACAAATACACATTTCAGAGATTATGAAGTTTTGCACTGCATTTTTCTTTTTATCTTTCAAAGAAAACAATGCTAATAGTTTCCTTTTTCCTATGCTCAATGACTATTTACTACTTTCTTGATGTGGACTTTCAAAATACAAAGAAGGTTTGGCAAGTTTTCAAAGTCTTTCTTCAAAGTCAGCTCTTAAGTACTTTTTATAAAAACATGAAGAATACTTCTTACTACGGAGAATTGATAATGTACTGCTTTCGTTATTTGTTTATGAAATGCTGTCAGATAAATGCACATGGATTCATTTGTTTGGACCTTCTCTGTTAACCTTCTGTATGAAATTGATTTCGATTGATCACGAGAGTCAGGAACGAAACAATTGCTTTCAACCAAAAGCAGCTCCAGACATTATAGACCCAAGTTTCAAAGAAAAAAAAAGTTACTGTACTTGCAAGTTTAGAGTCAAACTTGGCAGTTCTTCCAAACAGAGTGGTCAGAAGAAGAAAAATAAAAACAAACAGCCTTCCAAGATGTTTTTTTTTCTTCAATTGCCGTACAAAATAACGGTACAAGTATGTCACAACCCCTTCAAAAAGTTCTTCATGAAGACATAAGCAAAGCGTCCTAACTACTTTGTTTCTAGACAGCTAACATTTGTAGAGCATTTTGAGAATTTAAGGAACTTTAGAAAGTTGTCAGCTCTTCGCTGCCGCACAGAGCTAAACTTACAAACGGACGCGACTCGAAGTAACCTACTCCTTGTGACAAGCAGTCAGACCATTTGTAGCCGATCACGTAGGTCTGTTTATTTCAGTGGCGAGCTGAACTGGGGGCCAGATTCGGAGGTGATTTGTAACGTGGTGCAAATGAAACTGTGTAAGTAGGTGTAAGTAGATGTGAGTGAGATGTTTGCAAGAGCCTGGGCTGGTGCTTCTTGCATGTCAAGGGCCTGAGAAAGGCGCCAACCAAGCTGGGAGGGAGAGGAGCAGCCCTTAGGGCTACAGACACGTCTTCTTGCAGCTCTGGCTGTGCTAGCTGAAATGGTAGCACCCATCCTCCGCACCCCTTGCTCACCATCCTGCAAGGACAGCAGAAAAGGGGACGTGTGAACATCCCCTAGCCCAACTCAGAAATACCCGGCTGGGTTAGCTCGAACGCTCCTCGTCAGCAGGGTGGCGGAGCACAGGTTGCTTGAGCGGAAGTGGACAACGAGCATCTACACCACCTCTTCCTCCCCAGAGCCCTGTGGGCAGCGGTGACAGGCAGGACCATTTTCAGCTGGCTCAGTAGGTTTCCAAAAGAGGGTGTTTATGCTTTTATCCCTGTTGTGGGCCTTTCCCAGATTATCTCTAGAAATTACACCAAGGATTTCTGTTCTCTCCCTATCCCTAATACCCCCGTTCCTCCGATTTCCTGTCTCCAGTGCTGGCACCTCTTTGTTCATCTCCCATCTTTTCTCTGTCTTGTCTATTTAGACCGTAAATTGTTTGATAAAGGGACCATGACTTAATAGGTGTTTGCACTACATCTGGCACCATTTGGTCTAAATCTCAGCTGGGACGTGAAGCCTCTACTATTAAGCGAATAATTAATAATGATTAGGTCCTAAAGTAGCAACGTGGAACTCCACTATCCTTACCCACCGCTCCTATCACTCTTCTATTTCTTCTAATGCCTGCAGGGATTAGTCCTGAGCCACGCGGACCGAGGGGCAGCAGGCACTGCTGTTTGGTAGCCCGCTGGATACTTTCCTTTCTGGCAAAAGCAAAGTGGAAATTATGTTCAACGCGAGCGCAAGATCTTACAGAAACTTAGAACATATCCTTGTGACAGGGCTACGCTATGCATAACATAAACAGCTGGATGTAAGGGAGATCACTGCTCTGTTTCAGGAAGTAATAGCTAAAGAAGCATTTATTTCTGACAATTAATGGACATAAAAGCCTATGTATTATCTAAAGAGGCGAAGATTAAAGGAGGGAAGTAGCTTACACTATTGGATTGGCTGCACCAAAGCAAATAACCTCACAACTTCATTTGGTACAGAGCCTTCCATAAAGTCTGGATAATAAAATGCTTTACAGCGAGCAAAGAGGGAGGGAGGAAGCAGAAAGCAGAACAGATATGTTTTGAGCCGAGATTGGATACGAAGCAGCGAAGCCGTGCCAAGCAGCAGGAGCTGCAGAGGAGAAGCTCTCACCCCAGCGGCAGCAGGAGCCCGGGACAAGCCAGGCAGCGGGCTGGGCTTAGGCTGAGCATCACAAAAAAAAAAAGAGAGGAGCGGGGGGAGAATAAAAAGACGAGGAGCCAAATTTTTCTCCTGATTCCACCAACGCAACCCCACTGACATCAATGGGTGTAACTGAGAACAGAGCCAACCCAAGGCAGCCCGACAGACACTCAGGGAGAGTTTGAAAACAAACAGGACGCTCCTGATGGGTGAAGGAAGATGGATGGGGAGCTCGCAGGGGAGCTCCCAGCCACCCTGCTCCAGGGGAGACCCCATCCCAGACCTGCACACCAGCAGCTCACCACACCAGAAGGTTTTGCTCGGGAGGCCCCAGTATCTCCCCAGAGCCACAGCTCACGGCCTGGGGCAAGGGCTGTGCAGGTTAAAGCTCCTGGTCCCCACAGAGCAGTGTGTGTCAGAGCCCGTGAGGCAGCGGGCGGGTGCTGGACAGAGGGCTGTTCCCTAAAGCTTCACTGATTTTGCAGGAAAAGGCACATTTCTAACAGGCTGGTCAGCCCACTTCTTAGTGCAGGGACAAAAACAAATCTTAGGGAGCCCGCAGAAGATGAGATGTTTATCCACCAAATGACAGGAGCCCCCGTGATTATTTCTGGACCCTGTTGTAGCATGTGAGAAGACCAGATTCCATAAAAAAATTATTTCCAGCTTCTTCAGCATGGAGATCCGTGCAAAACTTTAAATAAAACTCCATTTCTCCAGGCTTGCGCAGTCTTGTGCTGAGTTTGGTGGAGTGCAAAGCAGGCATGTTCTTAC
The DNA here is from genome assembly GCF_000710305.1 of Buceros rhinoceros silvestris. Classification (NCBI taxonomy): domain Eukaryota; kingdom Metazoa; phylum Chordata; class Aves; order Bucerotiformes; family Bucerotidae; genus Buceros; species Buceros rhinoceros. The sequence continues at coordinate 46,261 of NW_010407606.1, read as the reverse complement.
AGAATCTCACCCTCGATTACTTTCAAAAGTAGGGGTTTTTTCACAACATATTTGTTTGGAAGATTTTGCTGTCTCTTCCTCTTTTTCTATTTTCAGACAGCTTTGCTTAGTGTGAGATAGATAAATAAATGCAGATCTTTTTAGTTACTCAACATTTAAAAACTGATCTCCTAAAAAAAATTATTCAAAGCTCGTGGGACACACACACACACACATGCTCTAATCCTTCCTAAAAAAAAAAAAAAATGTCCAAATAGTCATTTTGAAAAGTTGCTGGGAGTACACAGACAGCTGTTCCTCATACATACTGCAAATGTTTCTTTTAAATTCCTACGGACGCAAGAGTTTGATACCAAGCCAGCACCTCTAGAAAGGGAGAAAACTAAACACACCCCATACTGATGCTTTTACTGTCCCAACAAACTTTCTCCCATAACTAAAATGTTAAAACTTTTACCCCACATCCCACATTGTGAGATTAGTCCAATAACTAATGCTCTGTCCAAGTAAAATACATTTTGTCATTGCTTGAAAATGTTACCTTTCACAGAAGTATAGTATTTCTGACCAGCAGGGAACATATGTCAACATTATCTATTATTACACAATGTCAGGACCAGAAAGGGAAGGTGGGTGGTGGATGTTAATAACAACTTAAGCGATTTTCTAAAAGAGGCATTTGAGAAGTACAAAGCCAGAAGTTTTAAATGTTTTGTCTGATTGTAGCTGTGTCAGCAACCTGCCCCCACCACTAGCGCAAACCTAATTCTGCCTGTGACCCAGTGCCTAGTTCTCTTTTCAATTTGAGCCAACGCATTGCTAAACTGGAAAGTTTGAAAAATACCTTCAAAAACTTGTCCACCAAAAGGAAAGAGAAAAAAAAATGAAAAGAAAAACTTATCATCAGCCCTGGTGAAAGTGTTAAGGCTGCAATTTTAAGAAAGAGATTTTTTGCTTCCATTTTCTTTACCGCTGTGTTAAACTGCTCTCTGTGCACAGCTACACTTAATTCCATTTGTTTGCAGAGTGTCTTCAAATTACAGATTTTTTTCTTGATGGCAGAAAGACACAACCCCACGTGGCACATTATCACAGAAACCATCTCACCGCTCTGGCTGAGGAATTGGGAAATTGGGGTTCACCCCACATCCTGCCACAGCTTTCACAGGTGTCCCCAGACAAGTCACTTTGCCTCCCTATGCCCCAGTTCCCGGGGTGCAGCCCCGCTGCTCGCAGCCAGCTGCCCTTCCCACCTCCCCCAGGTGTTTGTGGGATGCGTATGGCCAAAGACCATGTCACAGCTACAGCAAAAGGGTCTTCCAAATCCCTGAGATAAGCAGAGAGCCAGCTGCGGGGTTTACTTACCGCATGCCTGCGAGATTTCACTTCGACAGGCAAACACAACCTGCCGACGCAGCCGGCTCAGGATCCAGGAATCGCTCAGAGGCGCCTTCAGGATGCTGAATGATGGACCCTTTGGGTGCTCTTCTGGGTAGGGTCGACACCCCTCTGCACCTCCCAGGATTTGGGGCAATTTGGGTAGTTTTAAGGTGGCCAGACAAACGTTTTTGCCATGGACTTGCCTATAAAACCCTCACTGTAAGGAAGTTTGGGAGACTCCCATTTCCCACCAGCAACGGAGCAGGCAAACACTTGTGCTAAATAAATCAAAGGGAGATGAATGGTGATGCCATGTTTCCAGTAGTAATTCTGTTATTGGAAACGCTGATATTAGCGTCTCCAGCATCGCTTTTCCACACGCTGGTGCTAAATCAGAGAATAAAGCTGGAGGAGAGAAGGTCGGTGGTGCTGACCTTCCTGGGAAGCCAAGGTCCTGTTGCCCATCTGGGGACGGCTCTGCACAGCTGAACACCACCACAGAGGGGTGAGCACAAGGGTCCCCACACGTCCTCAAACAACTGCCACGCACGAGCACGCTTGGTGCAGGTGTTTCTTAAGCAGCATGTTTCCACGTAGCTCATGGACAGTTGTGTTTGTCCCAAGCTCACCCCTCCACGAAGAGCAGCCAACCCCTCGGCATCGTTCTGGTGTTTGGGTAGGGTCACCATTAAACCCCATTTTCTGCATAACCGTGTCAAATAATGGGCTTCACGTTCAACTTTACAATATGAATTTGGGTATTTAGACAAATCACTTCCCCCACGACAAACACGGCTGTGTCAAAGCTGCCAGGCCGAAAATATTTTCTCACCCTTTTTTTTTGTGTGTGTGTGTGTGTTTCATATCTGTTTACAAAATCTATGTAATTTCCTTGCAGTGTGTGCTTTCCCCAAAAGCAAATCCTTCGGGGTATTCGTTCCCCTCAAAATACAAATTATTCTGTTCCCCAGTAATTATCTGGTTTGCATACAGTTACACAGCTGAATCAGAAGCAGCGAGATACGAATAAATATATAAATAATGGACACACCGAGGTGTAGTTTCTCATGTTTAACATAACACAGGGGAATACAATTTTATAGCAAGCCAGTAAATGTTGTAAACTGATGTTTTCAATTCCAGTGACTTAGAATTAACTTCTAACTGTGAGATCTAAACTAGCTGCATGCTTTAAAGTTATAATGTTTTTTTCTTCATCTGCTGTTAAAGAAGAAATTATATTTTACTAGGAGATGGTAAAGGTAAACCATGGGAAAAAATATACTTCAAACTGCTTAAATATGATTATTTTTGTTCCATGTGATTTCACTCAGTGGTATAAAGGAGAGAGCCCTGTTAGCTTATGGGAAGGGGAATGCGCCGGTGAGTAGAGAAAAGCACATGTTGTTCACCAGTGCTTATGGAGGTTACAAAAAAAAGGAGAAATACATCAAAAACTGTAGGAAAGAGGAAACCCACCTTTTTTTTCCCCCATAAGCAGCAGTTCAAACATCTACCGAAAGCA
>NW_010407606.1:40799-43211 GCF_000710305.1 Buceros rhinoceros silvestris | reverse complement strand
TTCTTGTGACTTTCCCCTGACAGGGGCCTGCCACTTCCCAGAAGATACACCGTGGTCCAGCTCAGCCCAGCATTTGCCTCATGAGGGCTTGGACCAGAATAAAGCTGGCTCCAGGATGCCTTTAATGAGTGTTTATATATATATATATATATATCACCGACCTACAGCTCTCCTGATCTGCTACAACACTTTTTTGACCCCTGCCACCCTGCTTGGCTCCTCTGCAGGGCTGGAGGCACTCCACAGCCACCATCATTTGCAGTCCTCCACCCCTGAGAGTCAAACACCCCTGAAGCTGGGCTTGGAAATTCAAATGGAACATGTGCTGGTGCTCGCCGGCCAGACTCCACTTCTTCAGAATGAGGTTGGAGCTCTGAACTCAGATCTGAACCTGGATCTTGGGTTTAGATCCAAGAGTTTGGGCTGGGCCCCATCTCCAGTAAAAAAAGGATAAAAAGAGATGAAAAGATAATCGTAGAAACTTAAAAGCCAGCACTGCATTCTTTTAAAATTACAAATTAAGCTATAAGCGATTCCAAACTATGCTGTTTTTATTAAAAATGACTTAATAATCTAATCTTCCTTTCCTTTCTTTTGGAATTTATCCTATATCCTAGTAATCGCGCATAGAGATTACACAACACCACACTGGATACTCCTGACAATATAAACACAATTGTTTATCCAGAAGCATTATAGGTTCATGCAAAAATATGGCATTTAAAGCTTGTGGTCAGATCAAGAAACCACAAGTATAATTGTTTGTTTATCCAGCCAAGCATTACTTGACCGTGTAAGTTTGGGGGGGGTGGTATTTATTTATTTATTTCTAACCCGCTTTAAAAATTAAAGTTATGGAGGAAAAGCAGATGATTAAAGGCAAACCCCCATGCACGGAGGGACATTTTCAATATGGAAACCGCGGCCGTTGCCGTAGCGTGTGTTGCCCGGTTTCATCCTTCCATGGAAGCCTCGTGATAATGGGGCCCTTTGGTGGAATTTCAACATATTTTTCCCTTTAGTTCGGGGCAGCTGGTTTCTTTCCTCTCGGAGGAGAGAGCCGAAGTATATTTATCGCTCCAGCAGTGACTCAAAACAAACAGGAAATCTTCATCAGCAGGCTCCTGGGCAAGGCAGATACCAAGGTACTGGCAGAAAGGAAACAGAGGCTTTCAGCTGTGGGAGTCCGACACGCAGAGTATATTGCAGCGACAGCAGATAACTCGGCCAGAGAGCCACCAAATTATTTTTAAATTAAAAAAAAAAAAAGAAAAAAAAAAAGAGAGGAGATCCCAAGGTAGTGGAGTGTGCACAGGGCATCCTGGGGGGCAGCTGAGCTGGACGCCCAGCCCGGACACGCGGTGTGAACCTGGGAGCGGGAGGAAACCTGTGTGCTGGCAGGGCTGGGAGGTTTTCTTTGATCTGGTGCCTTAGGAAACCCACTCGTTTCGCCTCAGCGAGTCCTTTTTTTAAAGCAGGGAATTCTGGCCGGGACAGCCGTGTTGCAACCGGGAGGGAGGTAAAAAAAGAAGATAAACAACCAAAAAAATAAAAACCAAGTCACGGTTAATAATTTTAACTATTGATATGATCATTCATATTCACGGGTGGTTTTTTAGAAAGGCCTCTGAAAACAAGTGAATAAATGGCCTGGCAGCAGATGACTCCTGCGTTGATTAGAGACAGTCCTGACACAGGAACTTCTCTGCTGGGTTTTTTTTCCCCCTTTCTTTCACCACCAGTTTCATTAAACGTTAAACTTAAATACTTCAGTCCCTCTTAACAACACAAGAACAGCACAGAACCAGTCCTGGCCTGCTCCTTGGAGACCTCACTGTGAGGCTGTAGGTCCATCACCAAACCAAAGGAAACAGATGCTGAAAATGGGGAAGATTGGGAAGAGTCTCTATCTGCTTCCCCTGCTCTTCTGCTCCTCCCCAGGAGTCTGCTGTTTGCTGTGGCCAGCGACAGGGCACGATGATCCCTCACTCTGACCTGCTGTGGGCTTATCTCCAGAGCTGGCAGGAAACGGCGGGGCTGGCCAGGCCATGCTTTTGGTGGTTAAAAGGAGACTTGTGCACCTTAAAAAGCAGCAACTGCCTTCCCTTGCTCTTGGCCCACCCCACATAGCTGCAGTGCTGAGTCTACCACACCAGACAATCTGCCCTCTTGAGGCAGATGCACCCTTCAGCCTTGAAGGGGTCTGGAAGGGTAAGTCCTACAGTGGCTTTTTCATGGGTCCAGGATGGACTTGGTTTGAGCTTTTGCTTCGTGTCCTTTGACGCAGCAGGCATCACATCCTTATCACCAAGCTGCACCCTGTGACACCTAACCTCAACGTCTCACCACAGAAATCCAGCCCTCTGTTCATAAGGATGACTGGCTTGGCTGCGATGCCCGGGGGGGCGGTGG
>NW_010407606.1:17606-40707 GCF_000710305.1 Buceros rhinoceros silvestris | reverse complement strand
GTGGTGCTGATGGGTGCATGGGGCTGATACAGGGAGCAGCAGACACTCACATCCTCGCAGACAGTTGGAGGGGTAGTGTTCTCAGATGCAAACACTAACTATGGAAACGGGAGCATGAAATCACCATGGCCTGAGACATCCCAGACAAAATAAGCGTTAGCAGTGAAAGAACCGGTTTAAAAGCATGAGTGCTTCATACCGGCTCATACAAAACCTCCGCGGGACTGTCCCGTGGAAAGCTGGCCAAAGGCTATGTCAGAGAGATGACTACCAAAACCCCCGGGTCAGGACTACTCTCTTTCAGAAGCAACTGGCAAAATGTATCATCACCGCGTTGACTCACAGATGTGTCAAGGCATAAAGTCAAGCTAGGTGGGTAATTCTGGAGAGTTTCTCTAGAGACCAGACTGTCTGCATCTTCCTAAGGCGTAGTCTGGTCTAGGCAGCATCTCAGCCAACACCAAGGGAGGGAAACCTGGTGAAGGTCTGTCTATAGAGTAGGTGAGAAAGTCAAGCTAACAAGGAGAAGGAGAAAACACCAGGGTTGCAAACAAGCAAAATGCTGGAGACACCCTACTGCTAGAGTCAGCCTTTTTCTAGCACTAGGCCGCTCTGTTTCGAGTTGTGAGCTTTACTGGAATGTTATGTCGACTGCCTACCTATCAGATCTGGAAAATCTCCCAAGCAGCCAGAACTCCAGAGCATCAGGAGTTTGGAAAGGCCACGGTGACTGGGGCTCCCAGGCCACCATCATCGTTAGCCATAGGCTCAGATGGCTCTGTATGACCCGTGCCAACCCAACAGTGCCAGCCCATTCCCGCTGCTGAGGGATGCGACAGAGCTCGAGACTTTCCCCTGTCTCCCACAAGGGCCAGCTGGAAAGTGAGTCGGAGCAAAGCCCTTGACCATAACTGTCATGGGGGCAGAGGCACACGCCCAGAAGGCCCTTTCTACTTCGTCCCTTGGTTTGGAAATGGCATTTGGCTTACCAGACGAGTCCTTTGGCTACTCACTCACTCAAAGGAACCGGAGTGGCACAATTACGCAATATTTCACCAGCTAATGATTTGAAAGTATGAGACAAACACAGGAATTGCTGCACTGAGGATGGGATTTGCAGCCACAGGGAGCAAGCGGCAGAGCTGAGAGCAGAGCAGAAGTCCATAACTCACAGGTGATGCTGCGTCTACCTCCTCAGACCTCAGAATAGTTGAAGCAAATCAGCAAGGTCATGGCAAGCGCTAACTGCTGTGCCTAGAGGTTAGCTTTGAAGGCAGGTTAGAAAAGTCTTTGGACTGTTCTGGCTAGCTTGTACCAGTCTTGAGTTTGCCATCTGCAAGCCAGGGAAAGCTAGAGAGCAACATTTCCACCACTTGTCCTTCCATCCCTTTCCTTGCTCCTGGCACAGGCATTACAACCGGGGCTGTGGCAAGCAGTTGGTGTGTGATGCTGGGAGGATGCTGAGCAGGGGATGTGACATTCTACGCAGCACCAGAGAAACCCAGCAAGCCAGAGACCCTGCTCCCAAAGCGGAAGAAAGGCACTGTGGTCTCAGCATTTGATCTCCAACCAGCTGCATTCAAAATATTGGACAGCACGGGCCTTTTGAAGCTGCTCTCCAAGAGATAGAGGATTATTGGCTTTGGTGAGGAAGCGCACAAGTCAGGATTGGTTGACTAAAGGAATTTTTTTTCCTTGGCATTGCTTTGTGCCATCTTGTTGGATTACAGTATTTTTTCCTCTCAAATGTGTGTTTTTCTTCTCCTAATCTTTGAACAACTTTGTGTTGAAACCCAAAGGTCTACACGTTACGCTGCAGCATATTGCACCGCGTCCAGGATTCAGAGCCTGGGCGTTTGCCCACATGTTGCGTTGTACCACAACAAACCTAAGATACCATCCTGCCTCCAGAGCTGACAACTGGCCAGAAGGAGGGCTGCTGCTTGGATGCCCTCAAAGCAACACGCGCACACACGGTGTCCCATGAGAGATGGTGCTCAAGCAAAGCACTTGAAGTTACTCCTGTAATTGATTTTTACCATGATTCATTTTTAAAACCAAAAAGACACACTTTCCGTGCTGGTATTTATATGTGATATATATAAATCCTAATTCTTAAGGAGGGTCAAAAAACAGATTGAAAGAATCGAGGGGAATTTATGCAGAATCCAGAATCAGAGGGAAGAGGGTGAAAGCAAAGTGTTGAGCATTCAACTGCTTAAGTCCTGCTCAACTCCATGATGACAAACAAACAAACAAAACCCGTGTCTCTTTTTCTCAGCTCAGTGATTACAGCAAACCCACAGTGCCAGCTTCAGACTGGCAAGGCAACTAGCACTGCTCACTAAAACAAATTCAATGGATTTTTTTCTTTTTTTTTTTATATTGGTTGATTTAATTATCAGAGTCTGCCACAATCTCACCTCTTTCCTTACCATCAGTCGAGTGGTGTTTCTCTTTCCACTGCAATTGTTTCAGGCTTATGAAATAGCAAAAACTGAGGAATGAGGGGGGGGAAATCATGAAGGTGTACTGCACACACGGAAGAACTCTGAAATAAACTCTTAAAGTCACCAATTTAAATGCACATGCAAAAAAAAAAAAAGGGAAAGTCAGAAAACATGTGTTGCCACAGCAATTCTGATCTGCTCAGAGCTCCCACCCAGGAAAGGTGTCTCTGACATTACTTAGATATCATCCAAACAAAATATTTCCAAAGGGAGTTCTTGCCACCCCTTTTTTTCTTCTAATTCAGCTTTTCAACAGGCAGTGAGAAATAAATGAGAAGCAAAACTTCTAAGAAATAGAGAGTTATTTATCGGGAGAAAGGTGAGCTCTGAGGATGCCCTAACGCCTGGGACCCCAACCCGGCTGCCCTGCTATTCTGGGCTCACCGGGCCCTCAAGAATACTGATTTAGATTTAGGGCGTTAGGGAAAAGCTCTGTTTTAAACACGGAAAACCGTTATTCAGTTATTTCTTGAACAAATATACTTCAAACAATGTGAAGGAAACGGCACTTCCCATTTATACGAGTTTACCAACAACAGTCACGATGAAGAGGACAAAGACTATTTCAGGTTTGTGAGGGCTGTCCGGTGTAACACGCTGTCCCGTGCAGCAGGGTGTACAAACCTCGTAGGACGTGAGAAAGTTAAGAAAGTCCTCAGCAATCTTCAGTAAGCACTGCGGCCCATCAGCATGATAAACTATCTTGTCCCAAAGTATCGTTCATGAGAGTGGTTCTGCCTTCGAGGAACGAATTAGCCAGTACTTCACACCAGCATCCCGTGAGACTCTGTCCCCACGCAGCTCATCTACCGCCACACCACAATTTGCTTCTCCTCCCACTGGACCAGCAAAGGTGGGTCCTGAGCTTGTTTATGCCACTGAGATTAAAGAAAAAACCTTCCTTCAAAGCAACAGGTTGCTCTGTTTGGGGTAGATTTTTCTGAGGAGCAGAGCCTGCACCAGAAATGTGCAATTTCTGTCTTATGCTTAACCTATGCAAATCAGGAGCAAATGTAATGACATCAGCAGCCCGTCAGCAGAGTTTGGCAGGGGTAACAACAACCATAGGGAGATAAAATAAGGCTTTAAGGGTTGGGAAATAGCAGTGTCAAGATTACCAGAGCGTTTATAGCCAACTGGGGCTGTTCTCCCACCCTCTCCTAGAAAACCAAAATTGATCCTTTGCACTTCACCCCGAGGGAGGAAAATAATCATCAGCTTTGCATTATAAAGACACATAAAATAACTGTCTCTCTAAGATGCACACATGCTTAAACCAAGTAATCATATGTGTGTACAGCTGCAGATTTTACCGTTGTGACACAGCCTACCCTTACTCTTACCCTCTCACATTAGGTCATGTCTAAAACTTCGCTCTCTGTGAACCAGGACTAAGCTCTGTTGGTTCCCAGTTTTGCCACTGTAAATAGAAGAAACAACTTGGACTGCCTGGTGTATTCTCCTCCGAATTACCTTGTGGGTTAATCAAAACTTTAACTATTTGAGATAAAGACAGGCAGAAGGTGTTTTTTCCCAAACATCCCAAGCGAAGGAGTGCATTTCCTGCTTCCCTCGTTGAACCCACGGCATCAGACATCTGTAACTCTGTTTACATTCCAGCCTTTCACAACTTAATACCGCTTGAAGCATCAATAATACAGGGCACATTTCTGACTGTTCTTTAGATATTTTTTTATCTCCATGGGACTTCCTGGTTTGGGATTTTGCAGTTTACAGTTTCTCACTAACAGCAACTAGCTGCAGCATTGGCCTTAGGAGTTTACATATTATTTAACTAGATCGAGGCAGCCTATTTTAACTAGAGAAGAGAGCCCTGTAGAGGTCTTGTCTGTTTTCCCCCCTCCAACTATATCAGTTGGCTTAATAAAGATATCACCACTCCCTATAAACCAGGCTGCGATCAAGTTCTGAGATATGCTGGTATTTATTAATGTATTTTTCCACTTTAAAAAGCTCATCCTATCATAGATCTTTAAGTACTTGGATGTCCATTGCCCTAATGAAAGCAGCGTGAGCTCTCTGTAGCTTGCACTCATTTTATTTTGTGTGGGTGCACAGTCCAGCACTTCTAAGCAAATTGCTCACTCTCCCCAAACTGAGGGTCATCTGCTCTTGCCACTCTGTTAGACCCAAACATTAAACAGCACAGACTGTGCTCTTAGGTCAAGCTCCCCTTTCATGGGGTTGTAGAGCATTGGCTTTCCTTTCCCCTACCTGCTGGGCCATCAGGAGGTGTGCTCCTATAGGGAAAATCAACGTTCAGCATTATCCTACCACATGGCACCTATGTCCCTGGTGCATGTCTGTCTTCACCTTCAGGCCTTGCCTTCAGATTTATAATATGTTCTTGCTCCCTGTGTTCTCTGACCACCGTTTAGATAAGTTCCACAATTTATTTCATTCCTTTGGATAGCAAAATTCTTGCCCGGGGTTGGCGCTACATGCACCTAAACCCAATTCAGATCAGCCAGCGTCTTGCTGCTAACGATGTTTCATCGAAGCCTACATTTGAAGCCAAGGTGAGATACTGAGACGTCAGTTTTCTTGTTTTACAGGACTGCTTTCTCCTGTAAGGTGTCAAATTAGTACCTGAACACCACCTACCAAATCGACCGTGCATATTCATGACTCTTCTAACATTTACAAGTAACATTACTACAAAGGAAAGCTCGAGACAGCTTGATTAAGCAACTTGCCCAAGGTCATACAGGAAGTTGTAGAAGAGTTGAAAACAAAAGCCAGATCTTCTTAGCTCCTGTCCAACCCTCTCTGGAATGAAAAGGCCAAACTGCTCTGTGGAAATATTAGCAGAGTCATAGATCTCATCGTATGAATTTCATAATGAATTCATGACTTAACAAAGAAAACACCCAGAGCTCCCAGCACTGCTTTCCAAGGAAAAACTTGCAACTCTGCCGCAGCAGCTGGGAAGTGTTCCCCGAGCTGTGCCGGCCACAGCCGTAGCCTCCCTGCTCAGACAGAGCGAAGTAAACGGAACAGCAATACCCTGCAAGCATCAGGCCATTTAATGCAAATAGGTCCTGCCATCCTTTTTCTAGACACTTTCCTCCTCTTCAAGAAAGTGAAAATGTGCCTCTCTTGTAAAAACTGCTGAAGTCACTCAAGGGTGAGTAGAAATTGTTCGGGATAGCAAAAGGAGCATCCAGAGCGTAACAAAGGCAGTATTTATGTCTGTCCTTCTCCCTGTCTGCATGGCTCTTGGTGATAGCCACAGGAATAAACAATAGCCTTGGCCCCTTGGCCGCAAACCGTTCACTGCAGAGGCCCAATTAAGTCGTCGAAAGTCTAAACACAGGCACAGGAATCTGCTAATGCGGACAGGCCTGCACAATAGGGTCACATCCTGGCTCTGCTCTGCTCATGCTGAGCACCACCTTGCTGGGAGAAGAGCCCCTCATCACCAGCGAGGCTCCTTCCATGGAGAGGTCCCGCTCCACCTCAAAGTCCAGTCCAACCATGCCCATTTCCACCCATGATGGGGAGGATTTTTGCAGCAAGTTCACGCTCAGTGACACGAGTTGGGTGATCTCAGGCTCTCTACCGCCCGACAAGCTCACACGTGTGCGTACACACAGGCAAAGGGTTGTTAAAGGGTGAGCCCCCTCCCCATATATCCGTCAGGTTCAAGTCTCCCTAAAATAAACACTTCTAACAGCCAAGGCAGCCTCAATAGCAATGCCAAGAGCAGATAGAGACTTCAACATTGTCTCGGTACACAGGATGCCGGCTTGACATCATTTAGTGGAGACAATGCTCGCCCTCTTTCTTTGGAACCACGTAAAAAACTTGGCCGAGTATAAAACGACTTCAAAGACACGTTTCTGTGCCAGCCAGGATGCATCAAAGTTGGGAAAGGAACGACCCGATTCACCTGATCCAGGGAGCTGATAGAGAAGCGGCTTTTATCAATGTACCTTCCCAGCACTTCCTTCCTGCCCCCGATGCTATTTAAACCCCTCGCGCCTACCTCCAGCCAGACCTGCCGTCCTCCGCTCGAAGGAGGAGAAAGGAAAAAGCAAAGGGAAGCCCTAAAAAAAAGCGTCCCTGCAAATTTCTCTGCAGTTACCAGGCAGTCACATCCTTCTGCTTTCCCCTGAAAAATCAAGTATCACCTTATCATTTCCTCACCAAGATTAACTCCCGCTTCCTGAAGAGTATTTCTGAGGTAGAAAGCAGAGGTGGAGAAAAAAAAAATAATAATAGGGGGGTTGGGAGGGGGTTGCTGCACAGCCCAATCTGTCAAGCTGCGTTTTAGAAGAAAGGAAAACTGAAAAGTGAACGTATTTAACATGAGCTATTTCCTGCACTCAGGAGGGAAGAAAGCATGCTACTAACTGTGTGCATGAGGAGATCTGCACTAGTGTTATCTCTGACCTGCAGCTTAGCCCTTGTGTCTCAGCTGCCAAAAAGCTCCTATTCAACGTTATGCTGAGTTCATCAATGCTCCACGTGTCAGGATCCTAACAGGAAAAAGCAGGACAGACAGTCACTCTATTCAACTGCCTGGGGACCCCATGACAACTAAAATCCCCTTGCAGACTGTCCATATCAACCTACGGCAGGTCAGAGCGCGTAACCCCTCCAGAACCGCAAGCCCAGACCCACACCCTTTCCCCTTGTCAACATTGTCACTTTAAAACAGCCCATCGAGCCTTATCGCCAAACCTGGAGTAAGTATGACAATTAAGATGGATTGCAAAGCCTGCTTGCGCTTTACAATTAACAATAACTTGGCAGCATGTCCCACGCAACTGTTGGGTGGTATGGCAAGAACTTTATCCCTGCTTAGTATTGCATTAGCATATTTAGTAGGCTGCAAGACATAATTCCTCAGATATGAACATATTTTGTCTTTTCAAAAAATCTGCAATTAAGCCATAACGTGCCGGCAGCACGCAGCCGGCAGTAAACTTTGTTATTGGGGGGAGCGTGCTAAAATGGCCCTTTTTTGACCTTTTGTCAATTATCTATTTAATAAGGAATCTCTTCAATAAAAAAAAAAAAAAAGAAGTCTCAGCCCAGTCTTTTCTAGGAAGGAACAATATTCCAGAAACTACAGCTGATATTCCCGCAGCCCTGCACTCACGCTGCAAACAGCGCAGTGCTCAAGTGGGTTTGGGGGGAGGCTATTTAAAAGCAGGGGTTGGGGCATTTTGCTGGGGGATTTTTTTCTTCTAATTTTGGGCAAATGCTTCCCTCCTGCTACTCATTTTAAAACTTTACTGTTAAATAACTGTCAGTGTAAAAGAAATAAAACCCCCGTTAGCAGCATCTTCCTCTCCATGTTGTGCATCTCTTTTTTTCCTCCAGGACTCTCCTGTCTGCAGGTGAATTAACAGTCTCCAAAGGTAATTAAAAGCATTTGAGGAGCAGTTATTTACGTGGCCCGACTTTATCGATTTCCTACGTGCCACACAAGACACCCTCAACCCTCCCCCTAAGCTTTTTAAGGCTGTTTACGGTATACATTTATCTAGAAAATCTGATCAGGTGCGGGGGGAGGCCAAGAGCTTCCCTCGATCACCCGGACGCTGTCCCCCTTGACATCTGTGTTGCTGGTGGACAGGATATCCTCCCAAATGCAAGAAGACAACTGCGTGACCCACCTTGGGCGAGAGGCACCGCTCGCTGATGCGAGCACAGCGGGAGCTGGTGCTGCCTCGCCTAGCCCGGAGCCGCATCCTCTGCGCGCAAAAAGCAGCCGGAGAGCCATTGCAAAAAGCAGGGGGAGGTAAAAAAAAAAAAATCAAAAAATAAAATATATTTTTTAAGAAAGGCGATTTAGGTGAGTAGCGCGTATTCAATAAGGGAAAGCAGATGAGAGCAACAAATGCCATTTAGCAGACAAAGTATTTCTTCATAAAACCGGCAGAGGAACGGATTAAACCACCTGGCAATCTTGGCAGGAAAAAAAGAAAATCTCAGGCGGTGACAAAACCAAACAGGTGTAACAGGTATAAAACTTTTGCTTCCCAATAATACCCCTCTCTTCCCTGGAATGCTTGGACAGGTGCAGAAGTTCAAGTTACAGCGTGGAAGTGACAAATAAATACACGGCATTAGCGTCTGCCGTGCTCGCCGAGCAAGCGGGGATGTTAATAACTGGCAAGGTACACTAATCTCTGATTGCAACATTTGGTTTACCTTAATCTGGAGGGACAGCTGTATTAAAGAGGGAATTATACTAATCAGTTCAAGGCCCTTGCATATAAAACTTCCCATTAGGCTTAAAGTACAACAGCTTATGCTCATTCTCTAGGAGCCTTACATCTGGTTCTGAATAAGGCTGTCTCTCATTTGCAAGGTACAAACCGAAAACAAGGGCGGGGGGAGCTGACAGTTGCTGGAGGATGGTTGATAGAAGAACAAGCTACTAATTCTTTGAAATTTTTTACAGCGCAAAACTGGCTGTAAGGCATCTTAATACTGAAAAAACAGGCATGTGTTATCAACCCTAGGCCATTTTTTCCTGTTACCGGAGGTGACCAACATAAAATAAAATTGATGATGTCAGTCAAAAACAGCTAAGCACAAAGCTTGGCTTTGTTATCTTAAGTCAGAAGGTATGATAGGCCATGCCATATGGCTCTAATCCTCCTATATCTTCCATCACCTAACAGGCAACCTTCATGTAGCATGACCTTATTTGGCTGGTCTCAGGTTAGGGCTGCCCAAAGGGGATTTTTCTGTTTCTGCTATATCCAAAGGTTTATGTTGATTTTTTTCTTTTTTTTTTTTTGAGCCCTGCAAACTATAAATCCGACTGATTACTCTGCACTCTTTTGCTTGACTGAGCCTTTACAATCAGACATCCCCGTTAACAATAAGCTCCTAATGAATCAAACATCTATGGCATTAGTTTCACCTAGCTGCCTCTTTCCCATGCACTGCAGCTCTTTGTCAGACCTGGCTTGATGAGAAAAGCTAGTGACACTTGGTGCACCTATTGATAAACAATTCAGTAATGAGGGGCATAACAAAAATTACCTAAAACAACCTGATTAAAAATGACAGGCAAAGGGTACTACACAGCTTTGCAGTTAAGGTAACTCTCGTACGTAGGGAGGGATGGAAAAAATAATTAGGTGCAACATAATTTGCTTTAAAATTACAAGTTTGCACTCATATTTGCGGGGTTTTTTTTCCTCCCCACCCCACCCCCCCTTTTCTTTTTTTTTTTTTTTTGGACTAGGAGTTTGATGGGTGTTAAAAGAAAAATGTTCCATCATACTTTATAAGAGATTCATCTTTTTTGGAAAATTTGCAACTCAATGAGCTTTTTCTCTCCCCCCTTTGAAGCACTACATTCATAGCTAAACGCATCGCTATTTGTAATCCCACTTTCTATCTATAGCAAATTCCAATATTATAACTCAGCATTTTACTTCCTTTGTTTAAATATTGGTTTTGTTGCTTAAAAGCACATGTGGGCTGTAAACAAAGGATAAATAAGCTGTGAAAATAAAAGCAGGCTCCAAGGAATAAATAAGAACAAAATGGAAGAGACGGCACCGGGCTCCTGCGACGAACACAGGGATCTCTTTGTGAGAGGGGGGGAAAAAATGTGTTAAAAGGGCACATACTGCAACTCTGAGGCAAACTTTGAAATGGAAGTGTGGAAGCATAAGAGCATTTGATTGAAAATCAGCAACGTGTGGGTTTGCATTTGTGTAGCAGCATGTTGGGAGGGTTTCAATCAGTGCACAGATGCACTTGAAAATCAAATATGGACATGGGGAATGTTTTTGGATATAGCAAATGAGGACTGATGACATGTTTACACTTTGCACATGGATCCAGTACAAAACCATACCCTGCAAAGAAACAATAACCACCATTTGCTGCTTTTCAGGGCTGTGACAAAATGGTGGCAAAGGAAGAGAATACGAGGGAGTGTCTATTCCCACCTGGGAGGGGGCTGCACGTTTCCCCGCCGATGGGCTTATGCTGCTCATCGCGTGCTTGAGAAAGGGACTTTTTAACAAATACTGAATTAAAGAAAAGACACTGTGGTTTGAAAACCAACAGTGCGGGAGGAAAAGGAGAGAAAAAGCAACTTTCAATCATCATTAATGTCTGTCTTTGTTGTCAAAATATTTCCTTTACAGAAGAATTAAAATTATAGTTGGAATGTCACTGGAACAGAATAGGGAATGAGTGTAAGTGAAGGCACTTTCTTCACCTCCAATGGAAAAACTGCAGGTTTGACATTATTTTAGTATCTGGCTCTATATATCCTTAAAGGAGAAAATCCTGGCTTATCAATAACATAGCCCAAGGTATGCTGAGTTGTTAATGAAAGTTTATCGAGACAGCAAAACTTCCTGAAAGAGGCAATAGCAGTTGCAGGCAATTGCATCTGACCAGACTCGAACGTATCCCTCTGGAAGGCAGCTCCGATTCGCAGGATGAAGTAATCTGTTGTGAATGTTTTCCAAACTGTGATGCATATTTTACATTTTAAAGGAAGAGGCAAAAGTTAGCTATCTCTGAAGAAAGGGGGAAAACATCTGTTCTGCACTTTCTGCTAATCAGGCATTAAAGAAATGCACATGAACTAATATCTCAAGTTTTAAACTTTTACGAAGCGCTCATGTCAAACTTTAAGAGGGTATCGTTATCGTTCAAACAGTCCTTCAGACATTTGACTTCTGCTACTGATTATTAACAACAACCATTCCATTTTCCCTTACACTTTTCAGCATGAATTCTGAATGTCAAAGCTGATTTTCTCCTCAGTCTCAGACTTATTTAAAGCGCTGCAAGCTTGAGACTTCAGTTCTCTTCTCACACACTTGGGTTTTACAACAGCATGGGGTTACCAGCCAGCTTTGACGACGGTACACGGGGCCAACATTCATCCAACCAACAGCCACACAGAGACCCGACACCTGGATTCTTACTGATGGTGCCTAAATCTGGGGTCTCTTGGCCCCCTTTCTGGCTTGTGTCCAGTCAGAAGCCCATGGTTTCGTCTTGGTGATGCTAGAGCCTGGCTGGCATTGTGGATCAAATGAAAGCGGAATGATCTAAAGAAGTCAAGCTACAGGCTTCATGTATATTTGCTAAGAGAAGATGCTCAGACTGTTAGATTTTAATGATTTTTTCTTGGCATATTGATAAAGAAAGATTTGATTCACGTTTACGTTGGGGCCACTTTGCACCACGCTGTCCCATCTGATGTCCTGAAATGACACCCAGGAGCTTGGAGCTCAGGTGTGGGACCCTGCTCCACACAGAGCAATGCCCCTTGCTGAAATGGAGTCACGACCACATACAGAACTAGGGACTATGGCTCAGTAAGTACTTTTAAAAAAAAAAAAAAATCTGTGTTCTGCTTTATTTCCAAGTGCACGCTCTAATCTGTTAACTGTATATACAACAAAGCCAAAGTGCTGGTCAAGTGAATTTATTTCTCTGTAGTCATGATTAAAGCCACGCTGACTATAAGCACTGTGAGTGTGTTACACGACCACCTCTGCTGGTAAGTGCCTCTTTCACCCACACCTCCTGCACCAGCCCTGGGAAAAACAGATCCTTGGAAATCACCTGCTTTACCGGCAGGCAGGTGGGAACGTGGCCCTACACCTTTTGTAGTGACACCTCAGCTTACCTTGAACAACGATCTGTGGTCACAGGCACAACACAGCTGTCGCATTTCTTCAGCCCCGTTCTTCAAACTTCTCTCTTCTGCACAACTTCTTCATAGTTAACTCCAACCCTCTGCTATTTTGTCTAGTGTCTGTACATCCAACAGAGCAGGGAACACGTTAAATATCCAGGTACGGTCGCTCCATAATGAAGGTTATTCTTGTGAAATACTACCAGGCCCGTAAGATCGTAGGAAGTGTATTTAGGAAAGCAGACTGGAATTCTGAACTGTTTCTCTGATTTTCCTTTCTACTACAGAGTAAGGCATTTCCATTTATTTCTCGGATAAGAATGCAAAGTGTCTGGTTTTTTGACAGCCAACAATGAAAATAGTTGTGCTTTCATTTACCATCTTTTCTTCTACTCAGGAAAGGAACAGATAGTCCAGCTGCTAGAAAATTATCGTGATTTTCAACTGAGAGAAATCAGTGTAGTGCCACAGTCATTGTCACCTAAGTGGCACCCTGAGTAGAAGGTAAGACAGGCTACTCTTCCAGTCACACATACAGAACCAGCGTCATCACCTCAGAGAAGAGCTTGAAGTGGTGGATACCAACACTACATCAGTCATGATAGGACAACATACAGATTGTGGTAACACAGAATAACAGTCGAATACCGCTATCACCATCACTCACGTGCGTTTGGAACCAGGTACCTCCCTGCTCTGAGTGGCTGTCATCCCATCTTTCTTCGGATGAG
The DNA here is from genome assembly GCF_000710305.1 of Buceros rhinoceros silvestris. Classification (NCBI taxonomy): domain Eukaryota; kingdom Metazoa; phylum Chordata; class Aves; order Bucerotiformes; family Bucerotidae; genus Buceros; species Buceros rhinoceros. The sequence goes on along the minus strand of NW_010407606.1, from coordinate 27,802 downwards.
GAGGTTCCCTCTTCACCACCTGTCCTGTACCTCATACACTAGAGCAAACAGACCATATGGATGAGAGACAGACAGACAGTCAACTCTTCATGCTTTTGGCTGAGCAGTTGTTAAACTCTCCTGATTCTCTGTCTTGGTGCTACTGAGCACAGCTCAGATGCTTCACCACTTCACCAGAATTAGCTTTGTCTCTCTATTGCCCTTCACCTAAGAGCCATTTTAACACCGCAGTTTAATATTCATGTAATCAACATTGCTAACTGTGAAAACCTGGGTTATATAAACAATGAATTAATATGTATGTGCAGATCTCTATTTTGCCCAATATTTCTTACACCCTTTTTATTGGAGCCTCAGCATTCTGAAGGCAGATACAAATGATTCTTCCTTCCCCCTTCAGCCTGACTTTGTTATCATCGTCACTGCAGCAAATTAGCAGCCCCACTCTACTCATCACACTTATCACGGAGGAAAGGGGACATCTCTCAGGTACATCCAGATGGACCCCTCCTGCCAGTGCTGACACCAGTCAGTGTACACCAGCATGAACTTAGTGGCGAGGTCTGTCCTTACATGTGCAGAGGCTCCAAGGGCTCTGCTGGGCTGGGATGTGCATGACCATGGCACAGGCCTTCAGGGTTAGGAGTTACTTGATATTAGAGCCAGCTTAGTGAATTTACTGGAAAGGCCATCTCAGATAAGAAAGCAAAACCTTTCAAGATTCAGAGCTGAGCTTCAGCTGCGATTTGCCTTTGAAAAGCAAAACTTGGGTCTACAGGCTCAATGGGCAGAAATGAGCTCAGCTCCGTTTGACTCAACACAACAAACTCCTTTTACGCTGGCAGCAAATTTGGCCCTAGCTCTCCATTTTGGGAGGGACTTGAAAAACAACCTGCACCAGGGCATTCTTTTCTGTTTTTGAAAACTTCATGGAACAGACTTTTATGTGACTGTGCTTTTAATCCAAGCTCTGCTGTAAATGAGGAGACAAGGTTCAGCTCTCAGTTTGAGTTTTGAAATTATTTGGGGTACAATGAAACCTGAAATATACTCACCAATATTATGCCTAAGGCAAGATTTTTCAAGACGATATGTGAGCCAGGAGATGCAGAGGAACACCTGGTAAATTTTCAAACTCACTTACGATGAGACACCCAGAGTAGCTTGGTCCTCTAGAGCCATTTTACCCTCAGAAATGCATTTGAAGGGTACGAATACCCTTTGACCATGGCAATACTCTCTGATATTTATCAGATAAAAATGCATTTTGTGGAGTTTCAGCTGCCCCATAATTAATGGTGGAGCTATATTTATTTTTTATCGCTTGAAGATCTGGTCCGATTAAGTAAAAAGCCCAATTAGTAAAGATTGCAAATCCATATATTCAGTATGTTCTTTATCACCAGAGACCAGACGACTTTTTCACATCACGGGTCTCTGGTTCAACGCTTGCTCAAACATCCAATTTTGAGAAGTGCCACAATTTTGGAAGATTTCACTGAAAGCCAGACAAAGTTAGGTGCCTTGCCTCAAGGCAACATCTTATTTAGACCAGGAGATCATTTTCCCATCCTGCTCTTGAAAAACATTTTGCTATTCACTTGGTGTGTCCTATTAGCAGAAAATAGAGAAAGTTCTGATGCATCATAGCACGCATCTGAAATTCTAATTCTAATTAACAAGAAGTCATCTGTAGTTGTCCAACAGCATATTATTAATTCACAAAGCAATAAAGGGATATATTTCAGACCGAATGAGAAGATAGGTACTGAACTGGGTCATAGTATTTCACTACACATAATTCGTCATGATCTTTAACTATTTCAAATCTATAGCAAGTCGTACAGTGCCTTCCTGTGAATATGATTTCTCACATATAAAAAGCGGCTGCATCAGTATGATTTATTCTCATGAACTTAAAACCTAAATTAGATCTAAATCTGTATAACCCAGGGTTGCATAAGGAAGTATATTTTTACAGAGAATATGTAGACTTTTGCTCCTTATGTACTTTTGAGCAAGAAAGGCAATTCTAGGGACATTGCAATATGTTTTCTGGCATTACGATCGATACAGACATTAACTTATTTTAAAATTATATTTAGTAACGGGAACAGTAGATTTGATAATTCATTAAAAAAAGCACATCTCAGTTAAATTCTAATCAACTCGACACTCCAGAAGTCTTAGGGAAGACTTTTTATTTTTAACTTGCATGCCAAAAACGAAGACTTTCCAAATGCATTGCCACTGAGTTGAACTTTCTCCCTCCTGCTCATTTCAAAAAATTAAGTTAATTCTGAAGTATAAGGAAACTCAAAATCATACACTCATTCATCCAATACCTTTCCAGCAAGAGAATGTGCAGTTACTAGAATTTTATACAATTAGTGCTCCAAGAGTTCTTTAAATGCAAACCTGTAAGAGAAAAGTAAAACCAAATCAAAGTTAATTGTGACTGCCGGAACAAAACAACATGACAGTGGCTCATCTGCTCATCATTTAGCCATTACCTGGGAGACAAGGACCTCCCACTATGCTTAAATTTATTTTTAACACAGATTTACCACTGCCTCAGTTCTGCAGATACACATGAAGCCAAAGTCATTCCAGACTCGCCCTGTCGTACTGTTTACTCTTCATAACTTATTTTATTTATTCCTGTTTGTTCTTTACAGCAGATACAGAGAGAAACACTTCGGAACATTGAGATGTCCAAAAAGCACGAGAGGGTAAAAATCACCATCTCACATTGATAGCATCCTGGAGAATACGACAACATAATAAATCTCCATGTAAAAAGATTTTCTTTGAATTAAACTTACCATAAAGAAGAATTCTGCACAGCTTAGAAATATTTTTAAGTATTTTTCCACCACGTACAGAAGCCAGGTTAAAACAAGCTTCTAGTATGACTTTAGAAATAGAAACCTCATTATCAGGTGTTCAACATATGAAAAGCCAAGAGACGTAAAATAACTTAGGGAAGGGCATTTTGGTGACCCCATGGACACACACAGCCTGATCCTGATCCTCCCAGCCCTGACAGAAATCCCAAATCTGCTCAAGTCAGTGGTGTTTGACCAGGGTCTGCCACTGGGATCAGAATCAGAGCCGTTGTGTACATGCTTGGCTTTTCCTGAATGCCACGAAACTTCCCCAGAAACGTAGATCCTCAGCTTTTTTAGGAACACATCCTGGGCAGCAAAGGCCGCTTAGTCATAATTATGACAAAGTCTTTAATTCTGGCTCCCAAACTGGAGCATGTGACCATTTCTTCTTTCGAGGAGATGAGATTAAAACGGGAGACAATGCCACCTCTGGAAGAAAAGCCTATGATGCAACCTCAAAATAAATACACTCATTTGCATATACAAACACTGGAGCCTCCTATGTATCCATTAATATCCCTGCCTTAAACTGTTCAGAATCTCACATATGCTACAGCTCACGCCAACCAGAATAACGAGGGAGGTGTTGGGCTCTTGGTATTTTTATAAGTTCATATAACTCTACAGTCAAAGCAACTCTAGGTTCACCAGAGCTATCCCATGAGAAAAAAGGATATTTCACAAATAAGTTCATTTATTAATCAGCTGCCTTAACTTCAGTCCTCTCTCAGACCTGTATCTACACAGTCTTTATTCCAGCCTAATCACGCCGCAGTTACAGAAAGGCAAACTCTGAACTGAACAGCCACCGTCACCTCCCTCTCTCTTTTCCTTTCGCAGCAGGTTAAACGTGGAAAAACGCTAAAAATCTACTGGGAGTGCGTCTAAAACGAAGAGTAAATAGTTATGGAAAAACCTATGAGAAAACTGTTATGGAAGGTGCCTGAAAGGCAAACTGCAAAGGGTTGAAAAGAGGAAAATTGTGATGGCATACAAAAGGCAGGAGAATAAGAAAGATGTGATACAATAGATAGCCGGTGTGAGCCTATCAACTGGCTGGTAGCTCCTGTTCCACCCACCTCCCCCTCAATACCTTCATTTTTTTGTTATGATAAAGGACATTCATGATCAGTAACAATGTTATAATGATAGCAAATGCAGGATTTAAGGTATATAAAACCTTCAGCCAACATTAGAAAGCCACCAAGGGGGAGTTACCTTGCACGAGGTTCTATTTAGTGATGGCTCCACTCTTTCACTCCCTGACTGCAAATCAGCATTTTTAGTGGACAATAGGCTCAGCAGTGGCCTTATGATTGCCTCTTTTCAAATGGAAATGGCTATCCTAACTCCTCTGCCAGGTTTTTCTTACTCGAGCACAAATTGCAGTTTACAAGGCTCTAAGGGGAAAAAAAAAAAATCTTAGCTGAATATCTTTTTTTTATTCGACAAACTGACATGTAAATTACCCTTTAAGTGCTCCACTCTAGGGCTCTGATCATCTCCTAATTGTCACAGTCAATTGTAGCCAACAGTCTCTTCAATCCCAAGCGCTTTGACAACAAGCATAAGGATCAAAGCAGAATCAGCTCCCTTCAATATCCTTCTGTTTAGGATGCTACAAAAAGCCTGAAAAAGAAAGGTGTAAGGGCATTAGTGGAGAAGGAACTGAGAGTAGAAAGTACTATAGCAGTCATTTTCTTCTTCACTAATATCATATCTCCTCATACCCTCTGTATTCCCATGTTCAGTAGGAATACATAAACATCCCAGGGAATAAACACGGTTTTAAGCAACTCGGGTATATTACGACTTAAAAATAAACGCGTAATGCATGTCTGCTGCCTCCCGCACACCTCCCCCCATCCTTCCCCCTCCATTCTGCAAAGGAATATAACAGCAATTATTTTTTAAGCAAATTTGTTTTTTCAGGCACTGTCTCCTAGGAAGAGCTGGGCTGCAAACCAGCCTACCCCGATGGAAACCCATCCTAAGTTGTATTCAGGGGGCTGAGGAGTAGCGGGTTATTTGTGCAGCTCTGCTTTTGCTTTCTGAAGTGCCTCTAACCCAAGGTCAGGCAGAGGTTGGAGTCAAACCCTCTCATGCAGTTGGAGTCCAACTCTGAGAACAGCCAGTTTCAGTCACATCCAAAATGACTGGGAAGAAATACAAGAATAAATACAGCAGTCCTCAAAGTCTGCCCAGGGGGAGGAAGAAAAAAAAAAAAGGTTATTTGCTGTAATTCTGAAAGAAGATTCACCTTTCATTGTATTCCAGACCACTTTAGATCAGCACCACACCACTACATGGCTTTAATTTTTGTCCTAGCTCGCTGTGTCTGATGGCATGAGCTTGTTTGCTCTGCAATACGCTTTCACACCCTCCGTGCCTCGCAGACATCTCAAAGTAAGCCTTGTTGAAATCATGTTTCCAGGGAATAGGAGTAAGGCGGAGCCATTCTGAGTCAGATTTTACTTCAGACCTTGTACGTATCCACCAATGCAGCAGTAACTCCCACAGAGGCTCACAAACGGCTCCTGCCACGCAGGCTGCAGGGGAGGAACAGCACAGCTCCAGCCCAGGATGTGCTGCTGAAGTGGCAGAAGGCCTGTAGGACACCAGGGAGGCAAACTGGGGATGTGCCAGGCTCTAGAGTAACTCCGGAGGATCTCCAGATGGATAACCAGCCTCGGCAGGGTTAGGCAATGCGATCCTTTCGGTCTCTCCGATGAGCTTCCTGTGATACAAAAAGGGCGGGAGAGACTTCACCCATTTTCCTGGACCTCTGTCTCTCCCACTCAGGCACAAGATGCTTTCCACAAGAGACAGCTTGAACATCTGAAATCCAAAACTAGTGAGAATTTGGAGGTGAAAACCTATTTGCTCCTTCATCAGAAATTAATTCACTTTTACAGTTATTTTTAAGAAATTGCCACTTGACGTTTCTCAAAGAAGATGCAGCTTATCCGTAGGCTCATGTAACACTGGAATAATGGTTAGATGAGACAGGTGGGTGTGTTTGACAACCTGTTGACCCCCACCTCCCCTCACCCCCTTATTCATCCCACTTACCTCACACAAATTTTGGGTCCCTGTGTACAAGATGAGCCAAGGTAAGATCCATAGACCAGCAAAAAACCAGTTATTTGTGTGACAGGACCCCAAGGCAAAGCTCTGAGGTAGATGTTCCTAAACCATCACCCACATCACTCTGTTCAAATAAGACCAAAAGGTTTAAGATGCAAACAATAACCCTATTTTCACACAGAGAAGGCGCAGAGCTCATTGGGAAGACAGCAGAGATGCTAAACAGCTGCTTCTGCACCCAACCCACCACTGCCCGCACCCACCACCTTGCACCCAGCACCACCTTGCGCACACAGAGGAGCATTATTGAATCCGAGATGCTAAATGTAGATAATAAATTCAGTACAAAGACTGGTGAGACAAGAGTGGTTTCAATAATGAATAGGAACAAAAAGTCAAAATTTCTCATGGGAAAGATATGCCAAAAAATGTTGATTGGGAAACATCAAAAGCGCTTGTTTGAATGAAGCTGAAATAATAGAGGAGGTTCATGTAATATATCATTTAAAATAAATAAAACCAAAATTATAAAATTGAAGGGAAACATTTGTCCTGTCAAGCTGTTTTATTTCCATTTTATCAAAGGGAAATATTTTAACTCTTAATGAGAAAAAATTTCACTGGAAAAAGCATATTCTAAAGAAAATTTTCCGGTGTAGCAAAACACGCTTTCCCCACGAGTGAATTTACAAAATCTTTGTAGCTCTACATAAAGATCAATATCTTCCATGGACAGCTAAATTCTGAGGCAGCTCCAGTTAAAATGTGTAAAATATTTTCCTTGATATCCCAGCATACAAGGAAAATCCCCTTGTTTTCTGGGAAGATTATTCCAAGACAGTCAGACACCTTCCAGGTGAAACCTTCCCAACACTAGCAAATCGCTCAGTGGCTATTTCACTCACTAGAATTAACTTGGTATATAAAGATATTTTCACCTCCTCATTCACCCACGAGAGTCACATGCCAAGAGAAAGTGGCAAGATCACCTGGAACATAATTAACATTTTTTTTAGCTGTGTTTATTTAAACAACAGAAGCATTTCCAAATAGCAGGACAGCAGCTAACAGAGCCTGGGCGATTTTCTCACCTTAACTTGAAAATGCATCCAAAGTCTTACTACTTGAAAGTGCTGGTTCCCGGCTTTGCCTGTGGAGTTGTTGCTGACAGTCTCCAGAGAGATGAGTAGCAAAGTTGTCCTGGACATTTCCTTTGATTCCAGCTGCTAAATCATAATAAAAAAAGTTAAAATAATATTCTATTCCTATCAGAACTTTTCCATGGAGATAATTGTTGGAATGTTTGCAACCTACGGATTTCATTACTGGAAAGTAGTAGATGGTCCACATGACCGTGAATGGGAGGAGATAAGCTCAATGAGAAAACTTGTTCTTAAAATAAGACACACACTGTAGAAAAAGCTGAAAGAAAAATCTCTGCCCTATCAGAGAACACGTTCTTTCAGTGCCAGGAACCCACAGCTCTAGTGACCATTAGACAGACTGAACCGTCTGTTGCATGTGACCATTTCACGATACTGCAGAGCTGCAGTTCATTACAGGCAATTGAACGATTGCCTTGCACGACTGTAACAAGGGAAAGGTGCCGTAATATTACTCGTGCACTGGAGCACCAAGCAAGAAAGCGGCTCCTCCAGCTACCTCCCACCCAGAGCAGGAAGTTTTGGGGCTGCCCAGGAGCTCCTCTGGAAGGGTAACCCCAAGAAGGGCACACTGAACACCCATCAGAAGCGTGGTTCACTGGAAGGATGTTGGTGCTCTTTCCCGCAGACTTTAACATAACCCCCCAGTCTGGTTGTAAAGGAGCGGAATAATAGCGCTCGTTGTGTCACTGACATTTCTCTCCGAGAGGGTGACTTTTCAACTCGTTTCCTTATATAGTTCTCCACCACAATCATGGATTTTTGCAGCCCTTATTTTTATGCTTCTGAAAAAGTAAAAGAATGAAAGATTGTTTGGGGAGTCTACAAGTGACAGCCAAAGCACCTTAGCTGACACTGTGAAAGTTCGTGGCCACTTAACCACTTCAGGACTGTTGCAAGATTACCAACAATTAGTCAATGAGCCCGGGTCTTTAAATCTTTGCTCAATACAATCTTTCAGGCAACAAAGACACACTATTTCTCTCCAGGATGCCTTGCAAGTATCCGTGCTGAATTTACTGAGAATGTACACCAAGTCATCACTTCTGCAACAGCCAAAGCCATGTGAAGTGCCTGCAGCAGTCCTTAGGGAGCCATCTGCTTAAGCCTCAGTTGGGACTTGTTTTACGGAAGTCACGTGCTGCTTTTTAAGTGATTATTTCTAGAGGGTGCTCGGGGGCAGGGGATTGGTGACCACAGCATCTTCTATGCAAAGGCAGAGATTCCAGCCATTGTATACTGACATCAGCGATCACAGGACTTACACAGAAGGAGCCAAATTGTGTGTGACTGCTTGCTCTTGGGGAGAAGAGGCTTTCTTGGGTGTCTTCATAGCTCATTAGCACAGTTTCTACAGCAGTTAGCTCAACCACACGGCTTCCACTCCAGCCACATCCTCCCAAGCCCAGGAAAATGTCACGAGCCCATTTTACAGGGGAGGACATAAAGGCTGTTTCAGCAGTGGGATCCAAGTCTATTAAAAGCTAGTGAGAAGATATGCTGTCCAGTGAATTCACCCAAGTCATAAAAAATTGGTTTCAGAGCCAGGGCCACAGCACAGCAGCTCCCAGGTCCTAATCTGTGCTCGAGATGTCTGGTATCACGAAGACCTTCCTGCTTTTAAGCCCTGCTAGGCCAACACCAGGCAGCTACACGTACACGGAGGACATTGCTCAATTCCAGGCTCATGCACGACAAAATACAGAACAAGGGCATCATTCACAGATTCCAGCATTAGCACTCGATTGTAAAGAAAGCCGTTTCAAATAATAACCAGAGAGTCAGAAAAAGCATGTCCAACCACATGACTGTTAGGAAGAATGTCACGCAGCATTTATCAGCTCAGACAGGCCCTTGCTCCATAAAACTGGTTTCAATACAGGATTTTAAGTACATGACAACAGATAGAGTGAATATAGACATTATTTTGCGCCGGGAGACTTTCTATCTATTACTAAGCTGTAATTTTAATTGACGTTAAGCAAGAAGAAACCACAAGACTAGAGCGAGTGCCCATTTCTCACAGCCCATCTATCTTGCATGTAGTTACTTAGGGCTCATATACCACCAGTTTAGAAACATGCATAATTGCTTATGGTCAACATCGTATCACTGCCAGATCACACATTAAACAGATAACCACTATTATTATGAGAGCAACTTCCTTGACCTCATACTTTGGTCTGGCTCCGAATTCCTGTACTTTACCAGTTTGGTTTGTTGTGTTATGCCAGGCTTCTGCCTGTACATGTCATTTTCTACTCCTGTAAGTGACCGGTGCACTAGAGAGCTTGCTATAAAAATGCATATTTGAGCACGCGAATAGAATAGATTCAAGAAATATGATCACAGTTGCTCCTGTAATGTTTTTATAAACACAGAGTCTCTGCTTTTTTATTATAGTTAAGGTACAGTGTGTTATTTGGCAGAGGAGTCGGGCTTGAAAATGTAAAAGGTTCAGGCAACCGCACATTTGGAAGTAGAAAGCTTTCCTTAAAACATGGTTCTGGTTTTTAAACATAGCAAAATTTCTGGAAACTTCAGTTTCTCAAAGACTGCCAAAGCTCCAGTCACATGTAACATATTCTTGGGGCTTGCATATAAGGTTTCAAGCAATAAACAACATCTTGTTTAGAGCAGGATGGGGAAAAAAGGGGGGAAAGCACTCATTAGGAGTCAAAGCTCTACATCAGTACTGAAAGCAAAACATGTTCTTGCCATGAAACCTCAGAATAACTTTTATAGTGTATTAATAAGAGATTCATGTGCTTGTCACACCTCTAACAGCGGCAGTTAAAATCAGAGGTTAAATTCTAGCAGCAATTAGGTAAATTATATTATAAAAGAAGGAAAATTTCATCCTCTTTGAAGCCCACTGAAGTTTTCAGTAACCGAAAGAAAAGTTCTGCTCATCCTAATTCGGTAACAGAATGAGCTACACATTGTACACAACTATATGTCCTCAGTAACCCTTCAGTGCTCTCTGTACAACGCATTTATCATGCCCTTTTTATTCAGGAACAAGGCTGTATTTAAAAAAAAAGTTGTTTCCCTA